>NC_142103.1:21107014-21266657 GCF_054644295.1 Miniopterus natalensis
TCTGGGAGGTTGTCCACCATATCTGTGCCACTCACTTCATCCTGAATGGGTTCAGCTAGTCCCTCTTGGAAGTGATCACTCTCATTGGTTTCATTACAGCTCAGATTTTGAGCAAGAAGCTGAAAAGTAGTAGCATCCTGCTGGGAAGAGTTGTTCCCTTTGTCAACCTTAGCATTCACCGGAGGGTTTATTTCCTGTTTTTTGGACTCACCAAATGACCGCTGGAGCTCAAGAACAAAGTTCTCATATTGCTTCAACAGAGCACTCTCGTCAGACCTAGATACCATCCCACAACTTTCCATCTGCTGACACAGGTAGTCAGAAAAGAGCTTTACTTGGGCATCATGTACAGGATTGGTGATCTTGAGAGCTGTCAAGTAGTTAGCTACCTGAGCAAGAAACCCTGAGAGACTGGCAGGGTCACCATGAAAGTGGGAGAGATTCGTAAGTGAACAGAGTAAAGGCATCATTGGGGTGACCAGAGCAGGCATGACTTGTTCCCTCAGAGTGGTGTTCTCCTTGGTCAGATGCTGTAGTTGTTGCTGAAGAACCAGATTCTCTGCCCAAAGGGAGGAATGTTCTACCTGCAATGTAGGTGATGATTCTGTATGCTCCTCCATTATATCTTCTGGAACTAAGTAGAATTGAGTACCAGTCCTGGAGACCAGTGGTCAGACAGTGAGTTTACTTTCTGACCAGAGAGACAGTGTCATGAGCAAGTGGCCAAATCTGTTAGCTATGAAGTCACAAGGGGATGCTGAAGCTGAGTTGTTGTCCACTACTGAATGTTGCCTCTTCTTCATGGAGAATGCTGATGTTCTGCACATTCAGAAGAAATAAATTACCTTAGGACACATAGAGGATTTTGAATTAAGAAAATAAATATAAAAGTTACAGTAGATTTCTCTCCCTGCTCCCCTTCCTTATAATATAGGGGGAATTTGCCCTCAAACTAAGCCTTTGGTTCTAAACTATTTTTTTATCAGAGAATGAAAGAATTTTATAATCCATAGTGGTCTTAGAGATCATCCACCCCAAATTCATAATTTCACAGATGAGAAAACAGAGACCCAGAGAGGTAAAAATGTTTGCCCAAGGTAACACAGCTAGTTAATATTAGTGCTAGTATACTCATCGGGACTGCTGTCCAAAACAGCAATTCCTTCAGGACCACAGATATACTCATTTGCATACACTACTTGGGCATGGTGATAGTTCATGCCCTTGCTACTCAAAATATGATACGGGAACCAGCAGAGTTGGCATCACCAGGGAGGATGTTAGATATGCAGACTCAGGTCCCACTTCAGACTTATTGAATCAGTATTCCCCTTTAACAGGATTCCCCAGGTGATCCGAATATGCACTGAAGTTTGAAAGAGCTGCTCTAGAGAACATTTAGCTTGAATTGCAATAATCACTGGTTGGACTTGACCCTCAGTGCCCTAATTCCAGCCTTCACTGCTGTGGGGATCTGATTGCTGTAGTGGTAGTTAATTCATTTTTTTCTGGTTTTCTAGTTCCTGTCTGAGGTCACATTTGGTTGCTATAGAGATGATTAAGACATCACAGGCAAGATGAAGAGGTGAGGTTGAGAATCTAGGAAACAAGAACAGAATATCTTAAAGTATAGAAATCAAAATGTTCTGCAGCCCTCCCTGCACTGATAACAAAAATAAAGCAACCAGTAAAAGTTAAAAACAAACCCCAAACATATGGTATATCAGTTTAACTATTCTGCTGTGTAATTCCTCTCATTGCCTTTCCTTGTGTAGCATAGCATTCAAATGTATTTAAATTGGCCATTGGTTGGCAAAACTGTGCATCATTGAATTTAAGACTTGATTCCCTAGGTTTTATTTAATGGTATTTCCTCTCTAGATCTATGAAAGAAGTTATTGGAAGAATTAAGTAGTCTAAGATTGGGGGCCGAAACATACCCAAATACTAGCATTAATCAGTTAAATGACTTTGAAGAACTCATTTGAGTTTCGATTTCCTATTTTATCTAATGAGCTTCACTATCTTGTCTACCGTTGTATCAGTAAGGTAATAGATAAGTGTTCTGAGTGGCCAAAAAAAAAAAAAAGAGACATTTGCTTCCAAGATTGACAGCTGAACAATGCCAATGGTGAGGCTTTACACTTATTGCATATTGTCAAATTAGTGAGATACTGTCATATCATCCTTTCTTTCTTCCTTTTCATATATCACCCTTCTCAAGTCTCATTTACCTTTCAGACATCTTCTACTTTCCAGGTGCCCATCCATGAATTTATTCCTGCCAATCCAACCAAGTGTCAACTGATGTTGAGATGTGAATTAGTTAATGAGGGTTAATGATTGGCCTTTCTAAGGGCATTCACTTTTTCTTCAAACTGTAATGTGTACAAGAATAAATTTGATTTTGATCCCTAGAAATTCTGATTCAGTAGGTCTGGGTTGGATGCCAGGAATCTGTATTTAACAAGATGCCCAGCAGATTTTTGATGCTGGTGGTCCCTGTGAGAAAAGCCATGCAAATGAACTTCAAGGAATAAAGCTATATTAGTAGCATAGTGGAGAAGTAGAGATGGAGAGGGGACATATTTGAAGGTAGCAGGTTGTTCCTTAAATTATATAGCATAGGTGGTAGGCTATTGTACTTTCACAACTGTTCATCTCTCCCAGGCAGTAGAGTGCAAAAGTTCAGCGGGCAGGTTCTAGAGTCAGGCTGGCCTGAATCCAAATCCTGGCCTGACCAAACGTTGTGTGACTCTGGGCAAGTGATTTAACCTCTCTGAGAAGCAATTCCCCAACTTTAAAATGATGATCATTTTAATACCTGTCCTACAGTGACCTGAGGATTAAATGAGGTGAAAATAACACAATTTCATGCAGATGCCAAGTACTCCATAAATGTTAGCTATTATTATTCGGGGTCCACAGTCTGTTATCTGACTGACTTTTAGAATTTAATTTTTTGTTTTGGAATTTAGAAAGGTAACACAGAGTATGTACTATTTCTTACATAACACCCCCAGTGGTGTCTGGGAAAACATCCCATAATTAAGTCATTAATATTTCTCCATGAAAAAAATTTGGAATATTTATACTAAAAGAGATAAAGACTAAGTTCATGTCAGTTCAGGTCAGGTTTTGCTGCTAAATGAATCTTGGCACCGAATTAATGAAAGAAACAATAGCTTTCATTTTACAGAAATGTTTGATTTCAGAATTGAAGATAAGGTATTGTGGACCTCTACCAAAAACTTTTTTTTTTATTTTTAATTTTTTTAGTTGCAAGGGTGTAATTGTAATTTTTCCCTCTCTGTCCCTGCCTTCAGCCCTTTCCTTCCACCCTCAGAAGTTCCAGAATCTCTACAGAGGTATCCTGTTTCTTTGCAGAATTATGTATTCAAGGTGGCAGAACATTTACTTTTTCTAATCATGTAGCACTAGTGAAGCACTAACTAAAATTATAAGCTTTAGCCCAAATGCAAACCATAGAATGGCACTGTTGTCAATGGCAATTGCTTAATCTCTCAAAGAAAATCTAATTTGTCTTATCATAGGAAATTGCTCTCCTTTTGGAGGTCAAGGGCCTTCTATTGGATTATCCCAGCAGATCCTGGGGCAGAGCATGCCAGTCTGGAGGAGTTCCAGACTACAGGCTTGGGGAGATAAAGCGGAGAAAGAGCTGGAACCTCAAATGCACAGGCTTGGACAATCAGATTAGTGAGCTTGGACCGAGTCTGACACAAAACTGCATATGTTTAAGCATTTACTTAATCGATATGGGTTTCAACTATAAAAACAATAGTACAAAAATAGGTTTATTAAACTATTGCAGGACATTTTGGGGTTTGTGTTCAGTTTGACTCTAAGCCAGGCTTAACAGTATCCCAGGATATAAAACTAATTCACCCTGGAGTCCCCTGAGATCCCATTTGGAGAAGGGCCTGCAGTACCCTGCTACTTTTAAGAGAGCTTTGTGACCTTGCACTGCTTTATGTTCAAGCTGTTCTGCATAACTCATTGCAGAAGAAGCTTTGATTTAGGTTTATGCAACTACCCAGAACATTTGCATTCTTACTCTCGAGTGCCAGACCTTCTAATGAATGCAATGGCCACGGAAACTAAACTAAGATATAACCCTCAAGATACCATTTGGACTTGTGTGGAGACGTGTGTGATTCTAGATCTGCTACCATCTAGACTGACAACCTCGGGCAGGTCACTTCTCTCTCTGGGTCAGTATCTGGATCTATACAATGAAGTGACTGTGTTTCTCAAATTTTATCACACATAAAAAATTCTGATTCAGGTGGCTTAGAAGGAGACCCAGGAATCTGAGTTTT
Organism: Miniopterus natalensis; assembly: GCF_054644295.1. NCBI lineage: Eukaryota > Metazoa > Chordata > Mammalia > Chiroptera > Miniopteridae > Miniopterus > Miniopterus natalensis. Next base: position 21,111,355 of record NC_142103.1, read on the forward strand.
TATGGGCACCAGTATGATTCTGTGGTAAGAGATCTTCAGATTTTATCATAGGAATATTGGGTGACTTACTACACAGAACTCCAACATTTGTAAAAGGTTTTCAAATTTCAAGGTACATTTAATCCCCTGGGAGTTTAATATGCAGATTCTGGGGCCTCACCCCTAGACAGTGTGATTCAATGGGTTTGAAATGAGATAAAATAATCTCCATTTTAATTAAACTCTGCAGATGACGCTGACGCAAATGTTTCCCTGACAACACTTTAGAGAAACTCTAGGTTGAGTACAGTCATCCCTTAGTATCCTTAGGGGATCAGTCCCAGCACCCACTGAGGATAAGAAAACCCACGGATGCTCAAGCCTCATAAAAAAAGGTGTATTACATATAGGCTACAGCAGGGTATGCCTATACATCATTTCATTCGCCTGGATTCAACATAGTGCTTGGCACACGGCAAATTCAAATTTTGCTTTTTGGAAATTTCTGGGATTAAAAATATATATACATTTTTATCCTCAATTTATTGAATTTGTGGATGCAAAACCTGCAGATATGGAGGGTGGATTGTACTCTCAAAAAAACCTTTCTGCTTCAGCACTATCTATATTTTTGAAAGTAGAAAATATTTGGCTCCAAAAGTGGCCCCTAAAGTGTGTAATATGTGGATTGCTTCTTTCAAGGCTCTCATTAAAGCTGTATGGCCATCTCAAAACAGTGGGCTAGTGTAGGCCTGGCTCAGGCATCTGAAGTATAGCTGGCTTGGGGGCAAGAGAGAGTGTAACAATTGAGCTGACCCTGCTCTCAGGACTCAGTGGTGCCTGCTGGGAGTTATGCACTGTTTTTCTCTTCTCTGCCTGTGAATGAGGTAGAAAATCTATCTCCATGTCTCCATTATCAGAGGTAGAGCAGCCCAGGTGGTGTAAATTTGACCATTTCTGTGACTCAGACCTCATATCTTTCTTTAAGCTTCAGCCTTCTTTCTGGTTCAGCTGGACCCATGGCCTAGCTGTTTATAAAGTTAAATGTGTCATGAACACTCTCTACAAGTATTCCATCATGGTTTCCCAATTTTCCTTTCTAATGTGTATAACTCTTTTAAGGAGCCACACTTGCTGCATCAGCCTTCTTGTTCCATGGGCTTATTTAACATTCTTCCTAAGGTCCTGTTTCTCAGTCTTCTTCACCTATGTTGTCTCTTTTGTCTGTTGTCTCTGCTGGAAGCCATATCACATACCTGGATAGTTCTGCTCAGTCACTGGCCAGAATCATGACCAATAACATTGTCCTTGCAGTACATGACCCATTCATACCATTCTTGTCTCTCAATCCAGCAAAGAAGAAGACCCAGATACACCCCATTGACTCTTTGCTGTACTTGCCAACTTGATTCAGGCCCTGAGTGGTATCAACGTTATACGTGGCTTGTAAAATTAAGAGTTCAGTGAAAGTAGCCATGTTCTGGAGGTTTGTTAACTTCTGAAGATCAAGCGTGCTGTTACTTACAGCTCACAAAGAATGTTAGGGTATATAGCAGATAACCTTTGTAGCAGAATTGGGTCTAAGTCTCATTTCAAATCTGTGAGAGCTGAAGACATGGTGGGTCTTCGACACACTGTAAATGCAGACATTTTCATTTGTATTCAATTAGAAAAGACAAATGGTAAGATTTCATTTTTTATCGCCAAATAATATTCCATTGTATATAAGTAGCACATCTCTATCCAATCGTCATCTATCTATGGACACTTTGTTTGCTTCCATATTTTATCTATTGTAAATAATGCTGCAGTGAATATAGGGATGCATACATCTTTTCAAATTAGTGTTTTAGATTTCTTCAGATTAATACCTAGAAGGGGGTTTGGGGGTCATGTGGTAGTTCTATTTCATGGATGGACCTAGAGGGTATTATATTGAGTGAAATAAGTCAAACGGAGAAAGGTAAATTCCATATGATTTCACTTATATGTGGAATCTATAGAAGAAAACAAACAAAACAGAAACAAACTCATAGATAAAGAGAACAAACTCATGTTTGCCAGATGGAAGGGAGGTTGGGGTTGGGTGAAAAAGGTGAAAGGGTTAAGAAGTATAAATTGGCAGTTACAAAATAGTCACAGGGTGTGAAGTATAGCATAGGCAATGTAGTCAATATTATTTAATAATTGTGTGTCATGTCGGGGTTACTAGACTTATAGGGGCGATACTTTGTAAGTTATACAAATATACAAATGTCTAATCACTATGCTGTACACCTGAAACTAGTATAATATTGAATGTCAACTGTAATACATAATAAATAACCAAATTAAAAATGGAGAGAAAAACTTCTGTTTTCATTCAGTAATACCAGAAATTTTATGGGTCTTTGGGGTGATAATACTTGTGATTTCTTGGGTACCTAATTTATGCCAGTTTACATACTCTGGTACTGGCTGCTTAGAGCTATATTTAAAAACATTCTAGGCCTATGGTTGGCCTCACTGGTAGAATGTTGTGAAGGATTGTCAATGTCTGCCATGGGCTCTGGAGAAATAAATGCAACATGCTAAGCATGCATTTTCTAGCTCTCTGCCAGACCACATAATCTACACAGCAGTCTTTTGAAGTAGGTATCATGATTTGCATTTTACACATAAGGAAACGAAGCTCCTACCTTCACTTCCAAACATGTAATCATTCCCACTCCTGCTTTCAATCTCTTTTCCCTCACCTAAAAGCCATTTATTTCTCTTCCATTGCCCATCTCAAGTTCAGCCTTCTTGATGCAGCCTTCTCTGACTACTCAGACCCTTAATGACTTCTCCATTCCCTTGGCTGTGGAAGAACATATGAGGCTCCCTCCAGGAGGAAACCTCTTTCCTTTGAACTCCCATAATACCTTGCACATGGCAGGTCCTCTGGGCTTTATATAAATCTGTGTTGATGGATACACTAAAATGACAAGTGCTAGGGGAAGGATAAGCAAACAAACAAACAAACAAAAAACCCCTCAAACAAAAAAACAAAAACCCTTACTAGTAGTCTGAGGTTAAAACTGTGATAAAAAAAATAAGACCTGGAATCCAACCATAAAAATCTTGTCAAAATGCGAGGAAGCTGAGTAAGCAAGCTGGGGAATGGAGTCTCAGCAGTAGTCTGGGCTTGAAGGAAGGGCGAGCAGGCAGAGGTATTATCAGTTTTTGGCTTTTTATTCCCCTATCTTCCCTCCTTCCTTAAGCTCCATAAGTTCAATGATTTTTTGTTGTTGTTGTGATCCAAAATAAATGATGAGGTCTGATCAAGATTTCTATACTACTTCTAGGTTCAAGAAAGCAGTCTGGGAGAGTGTTTTTCATAACTGAATATGCACCTTGCCATGTTTTACAAGAATAATGAGATGATATATTTTAAATTGGGACATCCCAATAAAGCTGAGCTATCATAAACCTATGTAATCACCATCTAATCAATACGTGAAGATATTAAAAGAGCAACTGAAAAGAAATGATTAGGTTCCCATCCCCATGGAGCTTCACTGTCTATGTGTATAGTGATTTAAATATATCAAAAACCACTTTAATATTTATTATTCAATTCAATCTTGACCCAAATTTTGCCATTTTTCAGGTCATGCATTTTTCAATGCTTCAGAACCAAGGCATTGAGATATTAAGTCAAGTCAAGGTACAAGAGGGAAGTTTGATACATGCATGACTGTCTCTGAAGGACTCCCGTGTGGAACACTTATTCTCAGAGACAAGGAAGGAGCTATCAAAAGATGCATTTGAGAGTGTAGGGTGGAGATGGAATAAATATATCCATGAAGTAAGTTATGAGTTCCACATCATTGGAAGAATATAAACAGATTAAGGATTATCACCTGGTGAAGAGTTAGAGTGGGGACCCTAGGAATCAGATAAAGGGGAGGTATCCAAGATGATCAAAGCTATAGATTCTATAACTTCCTTGAGAATGCAGCTAAACTATGAGCTATGACACTGTTAGTTGTATGCAATCTAGAATCTGATCCTCAGATCCACAGCCAACCTGAATCTTACCCATTTTGCCCATCTACCTCACCACTCCTATTCCTGGAGGAAACTCAGTGGTGAATATACAGTAGGCCTTGTTGACGAATTTGAGGGCTTAGCTTGGTTTCTTTGACCATTCTCAATATCCCCATCATTTGAGGCAGTACATATTGTTTCAAGTAAACAACTAGGGAAAGAATGGAAAAATTCTGATTTGCAGATCTCAAATAGTCATAAAATGAGCCTTTTAAGTTTGGAATGAAAGGTCTCCTCCTGCATTTGTGCTCCCTGCCATCTCTTTCATCTTTAACTCATTAAGTGCAATTCACTTAGTGCTGAACACCACTAAACTGACAGTGCCTAGCCCACATAGATTTAAACTTTTTTTGCATTGCCAGGTCCCTACCATGAGCAGGCAACCTGTGGCCCTGCTCAAGGTAGAGAAACTTAATATAAGAAACTTAGTATATATCATGTTTTTCAATTACAAGAAGCCTCCCTAACAGCCACAGATTAGAAAAAAGTTTGAATTTTAGAAATAAAGAATTTGAGGCTCAAGAAATAGAAAATTATTTGGGTCATGTTTATGATTCTCTTTGCTAAGTTCCAGTCTGAAGCCCTTTCCAGTTTGCCTTTCTTTCCCCTCCCCACTTTGACTATGATTGAATGAGCAATACAGGGATTATAGAGTATGGTGCAGAAGCAAACTTTTGTCAATCATTGATAACATCCCACACATATACAGAGCATTTTATGTGATCTAAGTATTCTCCTACTGTTTCATTTATCATTTTGATAGACTATGAAGTAGGCAAGGCATGTATTCAACACTTCAACAGCTAAAGTAAGAGTTGTCTGAAGACATACAACTATTTAGTATTAGATCAAGGACTAGAATCCTCAACTCTTGTTTCTAACAATACTATGTCGTCAAAGAAGTTTGAAGCTGTGGGAAAATCATGGCTTTGGGGTTAGATAGAATTTAGATTAAAACCCCAATCTGAATTCAAAGCCAAAGCTGTGAGACCTTGGGCAAATTACTTCTCTGAGCCTTATATTTCACATCTGTAAAATATGTATGGCAATGTAGCTATGATGAATTGAGATACTGTATATAAATTTCCTGGCATCCAATAGACATCAATAATGGAAGCCACCGATAGTATCATATTTTCTGCAGATGTTGGAAGGTTATCATCACACATCCTTGTTCCAAGCTCCAGTTTCCATCTAGAGATTCTAGAGAAAGTGATTCTATCCAAGTCTCTTAATGTGGAGCAAGTGGCTTAAAACTAAGTGACTTAGTATATAACCTGCCTTAGTGTTTCTCCTTTGTAACACTAATGTCACTTGTAAATGATTATTACATGCCTGTTTTCCCTACTAAACTGTAAGCTAATCAAGATAGGAATCATCCAATTTCATTTCTGTATCGCCAGGGCCTAGCACACTTCCTTACACATAAAGGTGCTTGGTAATTCTTTGTTGAACTTATAATATCTGCCTATGGCCTCCATGGTTAGAACTAGATACTAGCAAAAGTGGTCTTACTGTTACCCACTTCCTATATATCTCTTCTATTATTATTCTTCCCTAATGTGAGTGAAAAACCCAGCCCTGTTTCAGTGCATTTCAGCATGTTTTTGCATTACAGATGCCTGAGTTAACTAGATAGAAATATAGACAAAGACTTATGGCAGTGGGACCAGTGGTCTAGAAGCAGACATCCCAACCCTGGGTTTCACTAACATTAGCCAGAGCAATGAGAAGCCTTAGAGACACTTGCAAATGTATTTTGCTTGGATGAATGGATCATTTAGTTTGAGTCTACTCTTTTCTTAGAAGAGTTTCAGATTAGCCCAGACCCTAGGTCAAGACAATCATTTAGCAGACTTGTGACAAAAACAAATGCAAATAATCCAGACAAGAGTTGTTTAAAGATACATATTTTCAACCACTCTTAAGTAAAAACAGAAGAATTACTTATGTGTGGTGCCCTAAGCATAATCAGGCCATAAATTTGGGCTGTAGGGCAGATTCTGGGAAATGTTAAAAGACAAAGTGAGAAGGGGTGGGATTCTCTAGCATCTCAAGCTACAGCAGCAACCTTAATTCTGAGCTCTTTTTGCTAGAGTACTCTCTTTTCTTTGGCTGATATTCCCCAACTCCTTGATGCTGAGACAGATAGGGGTGGTAGAGCTTTAACCTCTGCTAGCTGAGAGCTGTGTAACCTCAGGCAAGTTAATATTTTGAGCTTAATATTCTTTATCATAAAATAGGGCCAATAATATTCACTGCGGAGGACTGTTCAATTATTCATGTAATAAATCTTTGTAGGCCATTATAGGCCAGGCACTGTATGGAGAACTAGAAAATAGTATCAAGCCCTTATGAAGCATGAGCATTCACAAATTATTGATGCAATGTATGCAAACTGCTTAAGTTTATTTTTTATTGTTGACAGTATTACAGATATCCCCTTTTCCTTCCAGGTCCCCCCTCCACCCAGCCCCCACTCCACCCCACCCCACCCCAGGCCTTCAACACACAATTGTCTATACCCATGGGCTATAAATATATGCATATAAGTTCCTTGGTTAATCTCTTCCTGTCCCCCACCCCTCTCCCCTCTGAGATCCATGCATCCATACCTCTGGACTTCTTTTTTTCATGTTTATTTTGTTCATTAGATTCCACATATAAGTGAGATTGTGTGATATTTGTCTTTTCTGTTGGGCTTATTCACTTAGCATAATGGTCTCCAGGTCCATCCATGCTGTTGCAAAGGGTAACAGATCCTTCTTTTCTACAGCTGCATAGTATTTCTTTGTGTAAATGATACATCTGATAAGGAATTAATTTCCAAAATATATAAAGTATTCATACAAATCAACAAAAGGAAGACAAACAATCCAATTTAAAAATGGGCAAAGGACCTGAATAGACACCTCTCTAAAAAGGACATACAGATGGCCAAGAGACATATGAAAAAATGCTCAACCTCACTAATCATCAGAGAGATGCAAATTAAAACTACAGTGAGGTACCACCTCACACCTGCCAGAATGGCTACCATCAATAAATCAATAAACAACAAGTGCTGGCGAGGATGTGGAGAAAGGGGAACACTAGTATAGTGCTAGCGGGAATGCAGACTGGTACAGCCATTATGGAAAACAGTATGGAGTTTCCTCAAAAAATTAAAAATGAAAGTGCCATTTGACCCAGTTATTCCACTTCTGGGAATATATCCTAAGAATCCTGAAACACCAATCAGAAAGAATATATGCACCCCCATGTTCATATCAGTGTTATTCACAATAGCTAAGATCTGGAAACAACTCAAGTACCCATCAATAGATGAGTTTATAAAAAAATCTGTGGTACATTTACACAATGAAATATTATGGTGCTGGTAGTTATTATTTTATATTTTTCCCCATAGCAAATATTTTAATTTTATTTTTCAATTACAGTTTACATTTGATATTATTTTGTATTAGTTTCACATGTGCAGCATAGTGATTAGATAATCAAAGTTTCCAAAGTGTTTTCCACCTAGTTTTTTTTAATATACATTTTTTATTGTTGACAATATTACAGATGTCCCACATTTCTCCCCTACTTTTTGCCCCCCTCCACCCAGCCCCTGCTCCACCCCAGGCTTTCACCACACTATTGTCTGTGACCATGGGCTATGCATATATTTTAATAGCCTGAGATATAAGGATGTGGTGATTAGGAGCCCAGGCTCTGGAGTCAGACCTGAGTTGTAGCACTAGCAGAGAGTATTAGGTCCACATATTAGTCATAAAAACTTGGGCAAGTTTTTAACTTCACACACCTTAATTTCCTCACCTTTAAAATAACAAATAATAATCATAACTGTTTTTATAAGATTGGGAAGGTCAAGTAAGAGTGAATGTGGAAGTTCCAGCTAGTCTTCTCCCCTTTAAGGGCTAATGACTCAGGACTAAAACAGGTCTAGTTGGATCAAAAATAAAAGGCCTTGCCAGGCTGGGCATGGCTCAGCGGTTGAACATCGACCTAGGATCCAGGAGATCGGGGTTTGACTCCTGGTCAGGGCACATGCCCGGGTTGCGGGCTAGGCAGCCGATCAATGACTCTCATCATTGATGTTTCTATCTCTCTCCCCCCCTCCTTTCCTCTCTCTGAAATCAATAAAGATATGTTTAAAAAAATAAAAGGCCTTTAAAAAAAAGTGAGTCTTGAGCTGCTTGAAAAAAGAAAAGTAAATGGAAGAACTATAGTTAGAGGACCAATAACTCCTATGACATTTGAGGTACAGATATGTCAGGGAAGTAATGATAAGTGACAAGCAAATAGCTCCCTTCTTCACATCCATCACAGGTGGAAATATGTTGTCATTGTATTTATGGCCTTTATTTACAGTAGACACAAAATGGCCCCTTCGAAAATCCCTTCTGTCTTGAACTCCAGATTTCATCAAGGCCATGTCTACTTCTCTTGTCTTGCTAATAGATCATGTTTCCTATAAGGATTAGCTCTTTTCACCTATTTATGTTTCTGAGTTCATTACAACCTCTGTATTCAGGATGCTGTTGCTCTTGGCACTTGGGGTAAACAAAAAATAACTGAGGATGCAAAAAATGACTGAGGATGCAGCAGTAACACGACTCGGCAGAAAGCTTGCCTCTGTCTGGTTCCTACAAAAATTATTTACACTCAATAAAATTCATCAATTTCAAATGTATAGTTAATGAATTTTTAAAATTTAATTTGTTAGGGTGACTGGTTCAAAAACCATACATGTTTCAAGGGTACAACTCAATAAAACATCTACACATTGCATCGTGCACCCATAGCCCCAAGCAAAGTCTCTTTCCTTCCCCATTTCCACCCCCCTTTGCCCACTTCCATCTACTCCCCACCCTCCTTTCCCCTCTGGCTATCACCAAACTGTAGTCTGTGTCTATGTGTTATGTGTACGTGGGTTTTTTTGCTAATCCCTTCACCTTCTTTCATCCAGTTCCCCCAAGCCCCTTCCCTCTGACAGCTGTCAGCCTGTTTCCTGTGTCCATGCCTCTGTTTCTATTTTGTTCATCATTTTATTTTGTTCATTAGATTCCACATATAAGTGAGTTCATATGGTATTTGTCTTTCTCTGACTGGCTAAGCATAGTGCTCTCCAGGTGCATCCATGCCTTTGCAAAGTATAAGATTTTCTTCTTATTTATGGCCATATAGTATTTCATTGTGTCAATGTACCATGACTTTAAAAAAATAATTAATTAATTATTTTTAATTTAAAATTTTTTTCAATTTTTGTTCAAAATATTGCAGATGTCCCTTTTTCTCCCCATTGACCCATTCCACCCCGCCCGGCCCGCCCCCATCCCCAGTCCCTCACCACACCATTGTGTCCTTGGGTTATTCATATATGCATATAAATTCTTTGGTTAATCTCTCCCCCCACCCATCTACTTCCCTGTAAGATTCGTCAGTCTGATCCATGCTTCCATGTCATTGAATCATTTCTGTTCATCAGTTTATTAAGTTCTTTAGGTTCCACATATAAGTGAGATCATGTGATGTTTCTCTTTCTCTGCCTGATTTATTCTGCTTAGCATAATATTCTCCGGGTCCATCCATTCTGTCCCAAAGGGTACAAGATCCTTCTTCTTTACAGCTGCATAGTATTCCATAGTGTAAATGTCCCATAGCTTTTTTATAAACTCATCTACTGATGGGCTCTTGGGCTGTTTCCAGGTCTTAGCTATTGTAAATTGCACTGCTATGAACATAGGGGTGCATATATTATTTCTGATTGATATTTCAGGATTCTTAGGATATATTCCTAGAAATGGGATCGCTGGGTCAAATGGCAGTTCCATTTTTCATTTTTTTAGGAAACTCCATACTGTTTTACACAGTGGTTGCATCAGTCTGCATTCCCAACCAACAGTGCACGAAGGCTCTCTTTTCTCCACATTCTCACCAGCACTTGTGGTTTGTTGATTTTTTTTATGATAGCTATTCTAGTAGGTGTGAGGTAATATCTCATTGTGGTTTTATTTTGCATTTCTCTGATGATTAGTGACATTGAGCATTTTCTCATATTTCTATTGGCCATCTGTATGTCCTCTTTGGAGAAGTGTTTATTCAGGTCCTTTGCCCATTTTTAAATTGGATTGTTTGTCTTCCTGGTGTTGAGTTGTATAAGTTGTTTATATATTGTGGAAATTAACCCCTTATCAGGTGTATTATTGGCAAATCTGTTCTTCCATTCAGTGGAATGTTCTTTCATTCAGTGGAAATATATTCTTCCTTTTCATTTTGTTGATTGTTTTGCTGAGCAAAAGCTTCTTAGTTTGATGTAGTCCCATTTTTTAAAATTTTCCTTTGTTTCCCTTGCCTAAGGAGATATATTGGCAAAAATATTACTGTGAGAAATGTGAGCTTTTACTGTATATGTTTTCTTCTATGATTTTTATGGTTTTGAGACTTACACTTTAATCTTTTATCCACTTTGAGTTTATTCTTGTGTATGGTGAACGTTGGTGGTCTAGTTTTATTTTTTTGCATATACCTGTACAGTGTTCCTAGGACCATTTATTGAAGAGACTGTCTTTACTCCATTGTATGCTTTTGCCTCCTTTGTCAAATTGTAATTGACCATAAAGGCATGAGTTTATTTCTGGGCTCTCTGTTCTGTTCCATTGATCTATATGCCTGTTCTTATGCCAGTACCAGGCTGTTTTGATTACAATGGCCTTGTAGTATAGTTTGGTATCAAATATTGTGATACCTTACAGTTAATGAGTTTTTACAAATATATACATCTATGTAGCAACAAGCATATTCAAGATATAGAATATTTCCATCACCTCCAAAATTCTGTCATGTTCTTTTGTAGTCAGGTCACCTATCCCTGGCCCTAGGTAACAGCTATTTTACTTTCTATTGATATACATTTGACTTTTTTGGACATTTCATATAAATGCAACCATACAATATATAGTCTTTTGTGATTGGCTTCTTTTACTTAGCATAATATTTTTTAGTTTTATCCATGCTATGGCATATATCAGTAATTCATTCCTTTTTATTCCCCAAAATATTCCAGTATATGAATACACCATATCATGTTCCACCTTGTTGAAGAACATCTGAGTTTTTTCCAGTTTGGTGTCATTATCAATAAAAGCTGCTATGAATATTCATGTAAACACCTAGGCTTAGGTCATGTGGTTAGACTGAAAACTGCTCCCTTAAGTGGCCATATGATTTTACATTCTCACCAATAGTGTATAAGTGTTCCAGTCATATACCCTTGGCATTGTAAGTCTTTTACATTTTATTTGTATCAGTATTTAGAGAAGCTCCTCAAGGGCCAGGAGCCATTTGGTTTTTCTTCTATTGGTTGTTCATTATCATCCCTACCCTTATGGCCTTTGAAGAATATTGTAAGTAAGACATGGGAGGAGAAGCTTCATTGGTGGTAGGGTATCAGGAAAGCTGCCTTTACCTATCCAGAGAGCCTTCATGGGGATAAAGAAGCAGTCTAATTCTATGAAGAAGAAACGTCAATAGTATGGGAGCTTCAAGGAGGCAGATTTGGGATTCCTACAGCATAGAACTTTCTAAAGTTTAGAACTTCCTGACAATTGAATAAACTTCATTTTTTTTTTTTTTTTAAAAAAAGCTCCCTATCACTGGAGGTATTCAAGTAGTAATTGGATGAACACTTTGTGTGAATGTTCTGAAGCAGATCACATAGCAGATAAATGTTGCATGAATGTGCTCAAATGTTTCTATAAGAATACAAAGTAGACAATATTGAAATTTTGTGACTTCTGACTCTTCCTTTCACTTGACTTCTGGCTGACCCCCTATCTTTAATGTCTTGGTACCACAAAAGGCTGTAAATCAATCCTCACTAGAGTAAGATGAACATTTCTCTTTCCCAGAGTGTCTGAGCTGTAGTATATTCCCCACATAAGAAGTTTTAATGGTAGAATCTCAGGCAAAGCAACAGCCAGGAAGTAAGATGTTTTGGCTAGAATGTCCTTCCCGTCACCACTCACATTACACATAGCACCTAGATTAACATCCAGTGTACCTACTGACTAACAATGTAGGACTTGAGAGAAGTCAAAGGGAAGGAAAGTAAAGCTTCCAAATATAATTTTCAAAGCAGGGCAATGAATGAGGACTAACAAACTCCTCAGCTTGGATTTCACATTCACATAGACTTGATTATCAAATACTGTCCATCTGTCAAATTTTTTTTGTATTTAACACCTTTCAGCACTGATATGGTACTGTATGTTTTTAGAATACTGCTTACATTGACTGACAGCTTTTTAAATATATATTCATCAGCAGTGGTGTATCTTTTATTCATCTTTACACTTTAAGTGTCTGTCAGATTGCCAAGTCCTCCTGTCTTGGGTAAGGATGTATCACTGCAAAGGAAACTGGTTGTGACCTGACACCATGTCTCAGGGATTTATTCTACAGGAAGACTCTGAAAAGCTGTGCCAAGGTAAAATGCCCCAAGCCACATTATCCCCTTCTTCATAAAAAATATCCAAGAAAGAAAGAGGATAAAAATTGCATCAAAGAAATGTTCATTTAGACTTGGAAATGAACTTGTCTCATGAGTGAACAAAAAGTTAAATCAGTATACTGAAGAAAGGCTATAGAACCATCCATGAAAATGAATTTGAGTTAACCTGTAGTGAAGGCTGTGCACTGGGCTAGGTGGCCTCAAGTGTATTTGTCATAGATAGCGGCAGTTGTATCTACAATACTTGCTTGTGTCCCTCTTCCTTCTATCCTTTATTCTGCCCAGATGGCTTCTAATCATTCTCATATGCAAATATAATTTATAAATGTACTGGAAGATTTTTTTTCAAAATCATAAGAGAAATATTTGGTATACAAAGGATCATAAGAGACTATTAACTGCGAACTATAATACATCAACAAATTGGACAATATAGAAAAATGTATAAAATCCTAGAAACATATCACCTACCAAAACTGAATCATTAAAAAGAGTAAATATGTGCAAACAAACAATGAGTAAAAAGACTGAATCAGTAATCAAAAACCTCCCAAGTCCTGGACCAGATGACTTTACTGATGAATTTTACCAAACATTTAAAGAAGAATTCATGGAAATCTTAATCAAGCTATTCCATAAATTTCAAGAGGAGGGAACACTCTCCAACTCATTTTGTGAGTCTAGCATTAACGTGATATCAAAGCCAGATGTAGATATTACAAGAGAACTACAGGCTAATATCACTGATGAATATAGAGGCAAAATTTCTCAACAAAACACTAGCTAACTGGATTCAACAGCACAATTAAGTGGAATTCACTCTGGGATGCAAAGATGGGCCAACATATTGAAATCAACAAATGTAATACATCACATTAGTAGAATGGAAGATAAAAATCATATGATCACCCTGGCTGAGTGGTTCAGTTGGTTGCAGCATTGTCCCATACACCAAAAGTTTGCGGGTTTGATTCCTGGGCAGGGCACATACCTAGGTTGCAGTTTTGATCCCTGGTCAGGGTGCAAATGGGAAGCAACCGATAGTTGTTTCTCTCTCACATCACTGTTTTTTTCTCTCTCCCTTCCTTTCTCCTTAAAAATCAATAAAAACATATTTTCGGGTGGGAATTTTAAAAAATCATACAGTCATTTCAGTAGATGCAGAAAAAACATTGGACAAAATTTAACACCCATTCATGACAAAAACCACTCTATAAATTGGGTATAGAAGGAAAAACCTAAACATTATAAAGGTCATATATGACAAGAGCACAGCTAACATCATACTTAATGATGAAAGACTGAAAGATTTTCCTCTAAGATCAGGAATAAAACAAGGGTGGCCACTCTCACAAAGCCTATACAACACATTACTGGTAGTCCTTCCAAGAGCAATTAAGCAAGAAAAGTAAATAAAAGTCATCCGAATCAGAAAGGAAGAAATAGAATTGTCTGTTTGCAGATGACATTATTTTATATGTAGAAAATCTTAAAGACTCCACATAAAAACTGTCATATCTAATCAAAGAATTCAGTAATGCTTTGGGGTACAAAAAGAACATAAAAAAATCAGTTGCATTTTGCCCTGGCAGTGTGGCTCAGTTGGTTGGGTGTTATCCATGCACCAAAAGGTTGCTGGTTTAATTCTCGTTCAGGGCACATAGCCAGGTTTCAGGTTCCATCCCTGGTTGGGGTGCATGCAGGAGGCAACCAATCAATGTTTCTCTCTCTCTCTCTCTCTCCTCTCTCTCTCTCTCCCTCTCCCCCTCTCTCTCTCTCCTCCCTTCCTCTCTCTGTAAAATCAATAAAAAACATAAAAAAATTAAAAACAAAAATCAGTTGCATTTCTATATGCTAATGACTATCTGAAAATGAAATAAAACAATTCCATTTGCAATAGCATTAAAAAGAATAAAATACTTAGAAATAAATATATCCAAGTAAGTTAAAGATTTGTACACTGAAAACTATAATTTACTGATAAAAGAAATTAAAAACATTGAAAAACTGGAAATGTAACATGTTCATTGATTAGAAAACGTAATCTTTTCATATTGTTCATACTAAACAAGGCTATCTCTAGATACATTACAATCTCAATCAAGATTTCAATGGTGCTTTTTTTTTTTTTTTTTTTTTTTACAGAAATAGAGAAAAGTCCTAAATTGGCTTGGAACTACAGAAGACACTAAAAGCTAAATCAATCAATCAAGAGCCTAGAAACAAACCCAGGCATACATGTTCAACTAATATTTCACAAAGGGGCCAAGAATACTTCATGAGGAAAGGATAATCTTTTCAATAAGTGATGCTGAGAAAATTGTATATCCTTATGTACAAAAAAGAAAGAAAATGAACCCTTATCTTAAACCACTTACAAAAATGAATTCGAAATGGATTAAATACTTAAATGTAAGACCTGAAACAGTAAAGCTCTGAGAAGAAAATAGAGGGGAAAAAGCTTACTGACATTGATCTTCACAGTGACATTTTATTTTATTTATTCATTTATTTATTATTTTAAATAATAATATTTTTACTGATTTCAAAGAGAAGGAAGAAGGAGAGATAGAAACATCAATGATGAGTGTCATTGATTGGCTGCCTCCTGCATGCCCCCTACTGGGGGTCGAGCTGGCAACCAGGGCATGTGCCCTGACCAGGAAGCAAACCATGATCTCCTGGTTCATGGGTCAACACTCAACCACTGAGCTATGCTGGCTGGGCTTGACAGTGACATTTTAGATATGACACCAAATACACAAACAACAAAAGTGAAAATCAACTAGGGTTTTGCAGAGCAAACAAATTATTAACAAAAATGAAAAGACATCTTATGGAGTAAGAGAAAATATTTGCAAGACACATAGCTGATAAGTGGTTAATATCCAAAATATATAAGGAACTCATACAATTCAATATGTGAAAAACAAATAATCCAATTTGGGGTAAAGGATCTGAATGGACAGCTTCCAAAGAAGATATTCAGATGGCCAACAAGTAAATTAAAAGGTACTCCACATCCCTAAACATCAGGGAAATTCAAATCAAAACCACAATGAAATATCACTTCATACCTGTTAGAATTGTTATATCAATAAGATAAGAGATAACAAGTGTTGGTGAGAATGTAGATTAAAAGAATGTGGGTGCACTGTTGGTGGAAATGTAAATTGGTACAGAACTGTGGCAAATAGTATGAGTGTTCCTTAAAAGATTTAAACTAGAACTACCATAGGATACAACAACCCCACTTCTGGGTATATATTTGAAGATGAAATCACTATCTTGAAGAGATATCTGCATTCCCATGTTCCTTGCAGTGTTTATTCAAAATAGTTAAGATATGGAAACAGCCTAAATGTTCAGGGATGAATAAATGGATAAAGATGTGAGATAAATATGTATGATGTAATAAAATAGAAGAAAAGCCCTGACAGTTGTAACAATATGGATGGACATTGAGGGCGTTTGCTAAGTGAAATGTCAGACATAGAAAGGCAAATCTCACTTATACGTGGAATCTAAAAACATCAAACTCATAGGTACAGAGAGTAGAATGGTGGTTGCAGGGACTGAGGGGTGGAGGATTGGGGAGATGTTGCTACCATGGTAAAAATGTTCAGTTATAAGATGAATAAGTTCCAGGGATCTAATAAACAATATGTTTTGTATAGTTATCAATACTGTAATGTATACTTGAATGTTGCTATGAGAGTAGTTCTATAATGTTCTCACTGTAACAATAACAAAATGGTAATTATGTAATATGAGGATGGTATTAACTAACCTTATTGTGGCAAACATTTCACAATATATATATGTGTATCAAATTAGCACACTGTACACCTTAAACTTACACAATGTTATGTCAATTATGTCTGAATAAAGTTAGAAGAAAAACATATTATCATTTTCATTAGCAACAAAAATGAAATAGCTATAAATTTTACAAAATGTGTACAAGTTATATGTGAAAAAAAATAGTATGATGAAAGATATATCAAAGGAGAAGTAAATAAGTGGAAGATATTCTGTCTTCATGGGTTGGAAGACTAAATATTTTCAAGTTGTTAGTTCTTCCCTACTTGATATATAGATTCAATGCAATCCCAATTAAAATCCTAGCACACTATTTTGTGGATATTGACAAATTGATTCTAAGTTTATATTATGAGCAAAAGACCCTAGAATAGCCAACTCATTATTGAAGAAGACAAAGTTGTAGGGCCTACACTACCCAACTACAACATTTACTATAAAGCTACAATAATCAAGATAGTGTGGTATCAGTGAAAGAACAAACAGATCAATGGAACAGGGAACCCAGAAAGAGACCCACATACATGTAGTCAGTTGATCTTTGAGAACAAGCAAAGACAATACAATTGGGCAAAGTTAGTTTCTTCAACAAATGGTGCTGGAACAACTGGACATACATATGTAAAATATTAATATAGACTTCACCCCTCACAAAAATTAACTAAAAATGGATCATAGACCTAAATGTAAAACAAAAAATTGAAAAACTCTGAAAAAATAACAGAAAAAAGCTAGATAACATTGGGCATGATGATTTTTTAGATACAGCATCAAGACATTGTTCATTAAAGGAAGAATTGATAAGTGGAACTTCATTAAAACTAAAATCTTCTGCTCTTTGAAAGACAATGACAAGAAAAACCCCAAACTTGGAGGAAATATTTGCAAAGGGCAGGTCTGATAAAGAACTGTTATTCAAAAGGTGCAAAGAAAACTTAAAACTTAAAACACAAACAACGTGATTTAAGAAATAGCCTGAAGACCTGAACAGACATCTCACCAAAGAAACCATGCAGATGGCAAGTAAGCATATATCATTAGGGAATTGCAAATTAAAACAACAATTTGATACCACCATACACCTATTAGAATGGCCCAAAATTCTAACACTGACAACACCAAATGCTGGCAAGGATGTGAAGCAATAGGAACTTTTATTCATTGCTGGTGAGAAAGCAGAATGGTACAACCACTTTGGTGTACTTATACAATCCAACAAACATGTTCTTTGTTATTTATCCAAATAAATTGAAAACTTATGTCCATAAAAAACTGCACATGGATGTCTATAGCAGCTTTATTCATAATTGCCAAAATTTGGAAGCAACCAAGATGTCCTTCAGTAGATGAATGGATAAATAAACTGTGGTATATCCAGACAATAGAATATTATTCAACACTAAAAATAAATGAGCTATCAAGCCATGAAAAGACAGGGAAGGAACTTAAATGCATATTACTCAGTGAAAGATTCCAGTCTGAAAAGGCTACACAATGTATGATTTCAACCATATAGCAAAGACAAAATTATGGAGACAGCAAGAAAATTCATGATTTTCAGGGGTTAGGAAGAGGGAGGGATGAATAGGCAGAACACAGTATTTTTAAGGCAGTGAAACTATTCTTTGATACTCTAATGGTGGATACATGTCATTATACATTTGTCAAAACATAGAATGTATAATACCAACAATAATCACTGATGTAAACTATGGATTTTAGGTGATAATAATGTGTCAAAGTAGGTTCATCATTTGTAACAAATGTGTTAATTTGGTTTGGAATGTTGATAGTGAGGATGTTGTACGGGGTGGGGGCAGGGAGTACATGGGAAATCTCTGTACTTTCCATTCAATTTTGCTGTGTACCTAAAGGTGCCCTAAAAATAAAATTTAAGTTAAAAATTCAGTAAAAATAAAAAAATTCCTAGCTTTATATTTTGCCTATCTGCCCTTTCCATGGTAGACATGATGACATTATTGCTTTTAATCTGCTGCTTACATGAGGCCATTTTATTAAATTGCTAGCCTGCCTGCTTCAGACTGGTTGTAACCTTAGCAGAGTTGTGCACATGGAAGATCCATGTCCTGGGCACTGATCCAAAAAGGTCATTAACTGCAACCCTAGATGTAGCAGTTGCCAAAAGATTTATTTTCAACCTACTTACACAATGATAATCAACGTTTGTGTTTTCAATGAGTATTTTACAATGCCTATGAACTTTTCTATAACTCAAAGTCCAGAAGATAAATCAAATTGAGTGTAGCTAGACCAAAGAATTTCTAAATGGAAATAAGTCTGCCAAAGCCAAGCTTCCCAAGGATATTAATGGAGTCTATATATCTGCTGCCTTGTAAATAGTATATTAAAGACTTTTCATAAACACTCTCTATAGTATGCCCTGAGATTGATATAGCTGTACATGAGCTAATTTATATATTTTCATTTATATTAACTCTAGAAGTATTAAGTATCAACTGGAAAGAACTCGCCTTTTTTTTTTAATCCTCATCCTAGGATATTTTTTTCGTTGCCTTTCAGAGAGAGTGGGAGGGAGAGAGAGAGAGACAGAAACATCAGTGTGAGAGAAACACATCAATTGGTTGCCTCTGCACGCACCCCAACCAGGGGCAGGGATCGAGTCTGCAACCGAGGTATGAGCCCTTGGCCGGAATTGAGCCCAGGACCCTTCAATCTGTGGGCCGACGCTTTAACCACTGAGCCAAAACCTGCTAGGGGAGAACTTGCCTTTTGAATTTACATGGCTGACTCTCATTAATCCATGAAGGAACTTCACAAAATAACCCTGGAAATTGCATGCATAAATTACAGACAGGTTACAGAAATGGGAAGTGAGTATCCAGATTTGGAAGAAAACCTGGACAGAGAGAGAAAACAGAAAAATCCTAGTAAGTCAAGGTCCAGCTCTGAGTTTTAGGATATTAGATAAGAGGGATACTAGATAAGCAGAACCCCAGAGCTCTAGCAGGATGTAAATTAATGAATGTACTAGTTTGAATCAAATAGGGATCTGAAACCAGAGAAGATAAGCTATGTACTGTATTTTTTCAAACTTTGTATTCATTCATTCAAAGCAAGATGATTTTTAAAAGCATATAAAGAAACCCCCGAGGCATCTTGTGGGGCCCTAGGAAACTGAAAATTGTTTAAAAAATACTGGGCTAAATGTCCAAGGCAATTTGACACAGTGGTGTTGTCCAGTGGATTCTAAGAACCTCTGCTTCCTTTCCTGTTCAAAACTGACCACTAGTTTGAGCTCAGGCTTAGGCTAGTCAGTAAGTTGCTTGCTTTCATAAGGCTGTGATTCACATACATTATCAAGATCTGCCCAAGCCAGAACATGGCTGAGAAGCAAGTCAGTCCATTTTCCTCTCATTGATAAAAAAATGAAGGTTTTTATGACAAAAATCAGGGAAACAACCCCCTCCCCAACAAATGAAACAAGACAAGGCAAAAATATGTTTTTAAAGTTATCATCCAGTCTAAATATCCTTTTGAGTCAAACCCAATCCTACCCAATGATGTCAGCCAAAACATTTGAGGAATAGTAACACAGAATGAAAGAATCAAAAAGATGAAATGAATGGTTTAACACTTCCATAAAAATACCACTGGGTAGGTAAGGCAGTTATTACTATTTCCATTGTATTTCCATTGAAACTGAGGCTCATGGAGGAAAATGATAACTAAGAATACAGAGGTAGGACTAGAAGCCAGGTCATCTTACTTATAATCCAATGATCTTTTAACTACATCTCTGCTTGACCTACACATGAGAGAACTGAAACTAAATGAGTATTTTATAAGCAGAACTTAAACTCTTAGGAATTTATATTCAATATCATATTCTTAAGGCTTATGAGGACTTGGATGGGCAACAAATGGGCAGGATTGGTCTTGATCATTAAGGTCCTCCTAAAGGTACCTCATGCCTAGCAAATTATTTTTGTTATCAAGAAAACTTGTGTTGCTATTGTGTGAGGGATGACTAGAACAGCAATGGAAGATAGGAAGAAAGCTTCCACTGCTTAGTATGATTGGGTTATTATTGGCACACTGATTATTAGTGTTTCCTGCTATGATGCTAAGCTCTCAGCTTACAAATAATCTGTATACTATGGGGCATAGATGGCAAATAGTTTTCATTTTACATGCCAAATCCAATTAATCAGAAGTGGCCATCTGTAGTGTTCTATCAAGAATGATTCTGAGGTAGATTCCAGATGATGAGAATGAGTGCTGTGATTAAATAATAGAGTACACAGAAAGCACTTAGAATTATGCCTATCTTATACTAGTTGCTCTACAAGTGTTAATTTTTGGTCTTTTATTTCCTAGGAATATTTTTCTCCCTAAATATTTGTTTGACAGCTAAACACCTGAGTATCTATTTCTACTCAGATTTGCTATTGCGAGAGAAAGGGTGTATGAGGGCACTTCATATATGACAAATCATTATAAAAATGTACCCAGTAATAAAATTTTTATATTATTTTCATATTTGATGAAATTGGTTCTGAGATTGATCCATCTATGTATTTAAGGACTTGGAGAGTATTATGCTAAGTGACATAAGCCAGTCAAAGAAAGACAAATACCATATGATCTCACTAATATGTGGAACCTAGTGAACAAATAAACTGACAAACAAAATGGACTCAGAAGCATGGATACATGGAATAGACTGGGAGGTGCCCAAAGGAAGGGGGGTAGAGATGACTGGATAAAGAAGGTGAAGAGATTAGCTAAAGAACAAATACGCATATCCCATGGACACAGACAATAGTGTGGTGAAGGCCAAAAGAGGGGGAGGTGGGGATAGATGGAGGTGGGAAAGGGGTGGTGGTGGTGGAAATCTGCAACATAAAGAAATTTTAATTAAAAAATGAAAAATAAAGTAAAATAAAACTGTCTTTTAACTTATTTATTCTGTGTATTAACTTCTTTATATATTTTCCTAAATTCAGTTAAGTTCAACCACTACTTACCAAGAGTTCCCAATGCTTCCAACAACTATGCTAAGCACTCTTATGGATGACACATAAATAAGAAACCAGGTTTGCCCGGCTGGGCATGGCTCAGTGGTTGAGCATCAACCTAGGATCCAGGCGATTGGGGTTCATGCCCCAGGGTACATGCCCCGGTTGCGGGCTCGATCAATGACTTTCTCATCATTGATGTTTCTATCTCTCTCTCTCCCTCTCCTTTCCTCTCTCTGAAATCAATAAAGATATATTTTAAAAAAAGAAAAAAAGAAACCAGGTCCCTGAAATTTACTCAAATTAGAGAATTATGGAATCAAAGGCAAAATCAGACTCACACACAAAACCATGAACAAAGCATGAAAGAGTATATGGAATCAAATCTTAAACTAAACAACATCATCAAATATGTATATTACAGACAGGAATTACAGTATGTGCTCCAGAAGGAGTGCCCTTGTGTCATTCAAGGCATCATATTAGCCTTTGTTGAAGATGCTGATGGTAGTTAGGCTGCTAAATTTTCCACTCTTTCTTACATACATCAAAGATCTCTTTCTCCAATGTGGTTAGGCATTGAGGTATCTTTGTCTAATAAATGTTCCAGTTACTTAAGGGAACAATATCTGTTATGTTGTCCATAAATTTTCAAATGCTAAAATATCAGAACACATTTTTAATACAAGTTCATGATAATGCAGAAGTCACTTCATGAGTTACAAATGCACTGGGATCATTAATGTGTATATTGATTATCATTTGATTGGACTAGAGAATAATTATTTTTATTTAAATGCTTCAGTTTGAATTCTGGGTAATAAATTCCTTATATTTGTATAAAACTTAACACTTTTGGTGCCTTCACATATGTTCTTACACTTTCCTCCATGGCAACCTATTATGAAATAGATGGAATAGGTATTAATAAGCCCCTTGACAAACTCAGTTCTAGTTAATGAATTTTATTTTATTTTATTTTATTATTATTATTTTTAATCTATTTTTATTGATTTCAGAGAGGGGAAAGAAGAGGGAGAGAGAGAGATAGAAACATCAATGACTAGTCATTGATTGGCTGCCTAGCCCGCAACACAGGCATGTACCCTGACTGGGTATCGAATCCCAATTGCCTGGATCCTAGGTTGACGCTCAACTGCTGAGCCACGCCCGGCCGGGCTAGTCAATGAATTTTAATGAGTACCTACTATGTGCCAGTTACTGTGATGGTGATGTAAAAATACATGAGCCTTTGTTCTCATGGTGGTTACTAAAACATGTACAGTTGTTCATAATGGTAGTTTGGCACTTAACACACTGAAATAAAGAATGCAATGGGAATATAAAAAAGAAGCTTCACAAAAATGGAATGTTAGCTGAGGTCTAATGGGAAAATAAGATTTTTAAGAGGCTAGAAAAGAAATGGCATACTAGACAGAAATATCAGCATAAGCATAAAGAAAACTGTAGACATGTGTGATGAAATCTGAGATAGGATGAACAGTCCTCTGGTTTGTGTTTGGCCAGGCATAAGGCATGTGGAAAAGAGTGATGGGAATGAAGCTAGAAATATAGGCTGGGGTTAAATTGGGAAAGGCTTTGGATGTCATACAGACAAGCTATAATAATAACTACTTTTAATTTAGTACTTCCTTTGTGCCAGGAAATGTGCTCCATGCTTTAAGTATGCAATCTTGTTTTTTCCTCTTAAATACTGCATAAGATCAATATTATTTTCATTCTATTTTATATTTAGTTCAGAATATAAGTGGCAGAGCCAGGATATAAATCACATCTGCTTTATGCGATAGCCCATGCTCTTGACAGCTCTACAATACTACCTAACATACTTATTTCCCTGTTGGCAGGACACCTCTCCCTTCTTGTCAAGTCCCATGAATACTTCCACCTTATCCCTCCTCTCTTAGCTCCCTCCTTTGACAATTTCATATTAAATCATCTCTTGACGTAACAAAATGAATTAGAAGGAGTTGACGGTCACTACTTTCTTAGTCTACCAGTTCCAACTAGAAGAATGTGTTGGGGAACATTGGAGATCAGCTTGTCCCCTAAGCCTTAGTACTCTCAGACCCTACCTGAACTGGATGTGCCTGACTTTGGTTCATCAGGGTGACTCACCAACTGTTTCACTGCCATCATTGGCAATGTGCCTCTGTTTATACCGTATCCACTGGATGATTTATCTGAATTTATCTGGAGAGCTGTGTGTGTTGTGGAAAGATATAACAGGATTAATAAATTTCTAAACCTTTCTTAGAATTTTATGGACATTCATAAAGAAATTCAGAAGCAAAAAATGTTACACACACCTACCCACTTTGCTAATGACAGTTTAGTTCTTCCCAGAGAAAAAATTTCCCATTTCTGGGTGTGAATATCATTTTTCTGCTTTGGAGCCCTACCCTGTAATCTAGGGAAGCTGACATTTTCCATTCTGTAAGAGGGTGAAGACATTGGTTTGATGATTTTCCTTTGCCAGAAGCTCTTTTTCTTTCATGGCATATGGTAGCCTGGGCTGCATCTGTTCTGATTGCCAAGAGTTTCACAATCCTCTGGGGAATCTTTACAAAGACAATGGATCTAAAACTACAAAACTATCCCCAAGGCCCTTTCTTATTACAACAAGAATCTCAATGCCCTGAGCCTTCCTATAGGAGTACACTTGTCACCTGTTGGGGTCACTTATGTATATACCTGAACAAACATAGCTTACCTTATATGTAATTTGGTACCATTCCAAGTAGCTTCGTGTTTTCTTATTTGGCCTCTAATGTAAGCAGGGTAAATACCATTGTGCTTCAATATACAAAGAAACTAAAGCATATAAAAATTTAGTATTCTTTGAAGGAAATATAATTTCAAGTGGAAGCAAAATTAGGATTTGGGTCTCCCTACTCTCAGCATTGTGGAAACTCTACTACATCACATTCCTTGAATAAGGTACAAACAGGCTGTCTGTTCCCACTTCCCTAGACACTCCAATATTTGTGTGCTATTTTTTCCTTTATTACTAAAAAGCCTCTGACACTCCTAGAGTTCTGGTTGATGAACTGTAACCAGCTAAAATCAACTATACATTTGGGGAGGTTCGGGGAAGAGCTGGTTCAGAGTTCAGGGTACTGGCTGTGTTCACAATCTCAGTGCTGTTTGGTTAAGTGTTGTTAGGTCTCTTCTGTGCCATAGTAGCCAATAATACCTAACATTTACCTGTTGCTTACCATGGACCAAGCAGAGTGCTATGTACTTTGCAGGGATTACCTCATTTACTCTTAAGAACCCTATGAAGTAGGTACTATCTTTAATCCTTATTTTCCATGCTCTTAACCATTCAAGTCTGCTGCCACCCCAATATTGCAATATTAGAGACACTTTAAGTGTCCAGTGACAGAAACTTGTAATTGAGAAGTTGATTTATCATTTGTGTTTTCCTCCCTCTCTTGCCTGATTTCTAATCTTTAACAGTTTTAGTGAGATATAAGTCACCATATAATTCAGCCATTTAAAGTGTACAATTCAATGTTCTTTTAAAAAGTATAGTCACAAAGTTGTTCAACCATCACCAGAATAAATTTTAGAATATTTCTACCACCTCAGAAAGAACTGATCTCTAAATTTTGGTAATGATTTGTTCTGTTTTACTTTAATTTAGTGGAGAGTTCAATCAGACCTGATTCCAAATCTATACTGGCCAAAGATCTAGAGCAGGGGGTGACAAACTCAAAGGCTCCAGGGACCAAGCAGATAACATCAAAGAGTGACCCAGCAACAACACTGAAAGGGATCATGGCAAATTAGAAGAAGCCTGCCTTCTGAGGGGAACAGCTGCAACTGAGTCATGTTGGAATGTGGAATCACTTGTTTTTCAAAAATAAGCCAAAAATATGAAATTTTATATAAAATTCCATGATTTTTTGCATGATAGCAATGGAAAAACATTTTAAAAACACGCATATGTGGGCAATACAAAGAATATATTTGGGCTGGATTCAAGTCTTGGGTTACTGGTGTGTGACCTTTGTATTCAGGAAGCAAAGACACTTTTCAAGTTTCCTTTTTTTCACACTTTCCTCCTCTACCACTTGTCCATCTACCAAACTGGAATTAGAGTTCTCTGGCCTAAGGACATTGATTAAGGCATGTTTTTTCCCTAATATAAAGATATATACTAGAAAGCTTCTTGGGGGGAGGGTGTTACAATAATCCTTCCTTCATACTGGTCTATCTAAGATCTGTACTCACTTCTCTGAAAAGATAACTGAAAGGTATATTCCTTGTGATTTTCAAGAGAGACCCTAACAGATTTATTCTATTGGAAATCCAAACCTAATGCCCAGACTCAAGATGTCCCTAGCAGTCATTCTGAAGCAAAGTGCTTCTAACGCTCAGCCTCTCACTGTATCCCTAACATCACAGAGCATCCAGCATTGACATTTCTCCTCCTCCTTTGGATTACATTGTCTTCCTGATGGTATCACCTGCCTTTCACCATCAGGGCTAATTCTAAAGTCTACACTTGTATGAATACCTACCTTAAAGGTTGTGTTAAGGATTGAAAATAATGTGCACCAAATCGCTAAGATAAATAGTGTGTGGAACTTCACAGGTGCTCATTAAAAATAACAAGTATTGATTATGATTCTGTTAGTGTTTGAGAGAAAACATAGGTTTCTGGTGAGAGAAAAAAATAGCATTTCTAGGCCAGCTTATCTTGCCAACAATAGAAATGCAAAATTTCTGAGGTGCCAAAGCCCACCTGCAGAAACAAGTAAATAGGCATAGCCCTTCCCCGGTCTGTGCTCACACGGGCCCTATATCCCCTTTTCCTAGTCCACATGAGAACACATGGCTTCAGTTAGAATACTAGCTAGTGGTATGGATGTTTGTGATGCTAAGCCCTCCTGGTGGAAGGCATATTAGCCTGGCACTGAGCTCAGCTCAGCCACTCCATTCATCTTCTTGGCAAGTCCTATGCAAGTGCTGTTCCTGTAAGTCCCTATCTCATAGGCATTAACTCTGCAGGAAAGGAAAAGCTGCAGTTTTAAAGAACAACATGGTACCTTTATACACACTATGCTCAGTATTGAATGAGTTTAAATACATGGGTAAGAGGTGTTATGGGTTAATTTGTGTCCTCTCAAAAGATACGATGAAATCCTAACCCTTGTTACCTATGAATGCAACCTTATTTGGAAATAGGGTCCTTGAAGCTGGAATCAAGTTAAAATGAGGTCATACTGGAGAAGGGTGGGCCCTTAATGCAATAAGATTGGTGTCTTTGTAAGAAGAGGAGAAAAGACACAGAGACAGACATTCACAGAGGGAAGACTGCTATGCGACTATGGAGGCAGACATTGGAGTTATGCAGCCGTAAGCCAAGAAACACCAAGGACTTCAGTGATAACCAAAAGGTAGAAGAGAGAACTTGACCCTGCAAATCCTTAATTTTAGACTTCTGGATTCCAGGGCTATAAGAGAATAAATTTCTGCTGTTTTAAGCCACACAGCTTGTGTCACCTTGTTACAACAGCCTTAAGAAACTAATACAGGGGGTATAGTAGGAAGAGCATACCTTTGGAAGTCAAACTAATCTGAGTTCAAATCATGGCTCTGCTATTTTCTAAATGTGCCTTTCAGCAGATTATTTAACACCAATGAGCCTCTGTTTACTCATCAATAAAAAAGAATAACACTGCCCCAATAGGGTTATTATGGGTGATAAATGAAATATTTAAAGTTTAAAATGTCTGTCACTCAAGAGTGGTCATTAATTTTCATTGTTATAAACATACATTTCTGGAAAACAGTTTAGTATATGTGCATACCCTATGATCCACTAATTTCTAAGGTAAATTTACAACATTAATTTCTAAAATATATACCTACTCCTAAGCATATACTCAACAACAATGCATACACTAGAGTGTTCATAGCAGTACATACATGATAGTAAAAAAAGTCACATGCCTATTAACAGTAAAGTGAATTGGCATATTAACATAATGAAAATACTATATATCAATTCAAATGAATACTCTATAATTATAAATATTAATAACATGTTGAATAAAAGAGGCCAAACACAAAATAACTACATACTCTATGATTTCAAACATATATAAAATTCAATTATATATGGCAAAACTAATATATACTGTTAGAAGTCTTGATAGTGCTTACCCTTGAGAAGAAGTACTGATTGAATGAGGCATGAAGGAGGCTTCTGGGTTGCTGGTAACACCTTGTTTCTAGATATGGTGTTTGGTTATATGGGTGTATTCACTTTGTAAAAATTTGTCAAGCTGTATACTTATATGTGCATTTTTCTGTATGTACATTATACGTCAATAAAATCTTTTTAAAAAAATCATGTCACTTGACCTAGTAATTTCACATTTAAAAAGATGTCCTAAGGGAAAATAAAATATATGTCTGAGAAAAATCAGTGTAGTAATATATGCAATAGATAGCACAGAAAAAAATATGCAACTACCCAACAGGAGATACATGGTTCAATCATTTATGATATACTCATATAATAGCATATTATGTGACAAAGGGTTTTATATCCAGTCCTTCCACAGAAATTTTTATTTTTTTAACAACTCTCACAGGTTCTTAATTAAAGGGATCTTAAAGATAGATGTAACCTCTTACTTTGTGCCTCTGTTTGTTTTTGTTTTTTTAATTTATAAGGAGGAAAATTAACTTGCTTAAGAAATGTGTCTGCCTAAGTCAGTTTGTATTTATATTAAAACCAGAAGAAAACTGAAGTGGCATGAATTAGGTTTGGGCCACACACTATTTGCACTTGAAGAACGATAGAACACCAAGTCATCTGGAAGATACCAACGATTTTAACTTACTTAGAATAGTCAATGAATGAATAGTGTGGAACACCTGGCTAGCCATTTGAAAAGAAATAAAAGTAGATCACTATTTTACTTCTCACATCAGAAGAGAATATGGTAAGCATTTTAAATAAATAATTTTGGGATGCAAAAGTCTGTTCTAAGCAAGACTCAAAATTTTGAAACCCTAAAGACAAAAGACTGATAAATTTGACTATAAAACATTTAAAATTGCTTCATGGAAAAATTAATACTATGGGAAAATTCGTAGACAAATTAAAAGCTGAAAAAAAAATGTTTTCAAAACATGGCAAAGGACAAATTTCCTTAATAGATAAAGAACTCTTACAATCCCCCCCAAAAAATACCACAATCCAATTAAAAATGGGGAAAGAAAATAAGTAAGAAATTCACATAAATATACAAATGGCTCAGGAAAATAGCTAAGCTGATATAGGCCAAGTACTGTTCTAAGTGATTTACACATTTGAGTCTCACAACAACCCTGTAAGATAGGTACTGACATGATTTTCATAGCTAAGAAAACAAACAGAGAGGTTAAGTGACATGTCCAAGAATAGTTAATAAATAATAGTGCTGGAGTTTATTAAATTTATATTTTAATATATATACCTTGTAATGTTTGAATTTTTTGACTATGTGCATGCATTTATTATTTTTCTATTAAATAATACTAACAACAAAAATATATTCAATTATTCAATATGGGCTAAATTACTCCGTCCAGATTCAGATTCAACTAATTTTGTTAGGGTATAATATGAACCAGATTTTATTCTAAGCACTATCACAAACATCTCGTCTAAGGACCCACTGGGTAAATTGGGAAGGCAGAGACTCAATAAGCGTATTTTTCTGTCTTTTGCTTAAGTGCTGTAGAAGAATGCCCACACTTAACTTCCTTACTTGCTACCAGATTACAGAGAGTAGGTGATACTGTTCTTTGTTGTTGACACTATCCTCAATTTATTTAATTTTTCTCAACAATTAGAATAGCTAACATTTACTGAGTTCCTACTATGTGTCAAGTGCTGCAATTTATGATTCCTATCTATTACCAACAACCCTATGAGGTGGACACTATTCTAACCTTCACTTGTAGAAGAGGAATTTAAGCCTCATAGAACTTCAGTAACTTCTTCATGGTCACATGCCTGGTCTGTTCATAACCCCTGATCATAACTTCTATATGATTTATCATCCTAACTTTAGGAAAAAGAAATAACAGTTACCATTTAATGGGACCTTACTATGTTATTGGAATTATACTAAATGCTTTGCACAAATTATTGCATTTAATGCTCAGAATAACCCCATGACATAACATAGCAATTGTTGTTATTTCTGTTGAGAGATGAATGAACTGAAGCAGAGAGGGGTAAGTGATATGTCTAAGATTATTCAGCTAATAAACGAGAAAGCCAGGGTTTGAAGAGGGTCATCTGTATTGCTTCAGAGCCAGTGTTCTTTATTGTAAATCATATAGCCTAATTGAGTGGCTGAGTACATTTAAAAAAGAAAAGACTAAACTGCATGCTGCCTACAAAAGAATCACCTCAGCTTCAAGGACACATATAGGCTCAAAAATGAAGACATGAAAAACATATTCCACACAGATGGAAACCAAAAGAGAATAATCACACAGTAAAACCTTCGATATAACTGACTAATTTAGGTAAGGGGGTGACCATTAAAGCGGAAAGTCCATTATATAATAAAATAGGTTTTTTGAATGCTAAGAAATTGACAAATTAGTTTACTTGTTTTTAGTTATGTAGACACTTTTGTGTAGTTAAAATTAAGTATATATTGCCCTGGCTTGTGTGGCTCAGTGGATAGAGCATCCACCTGTGCACTGAAGGGTCACGGGTTTGATTTTTGGTCAAGGGCAAGTACCTGGGTTGCAGGTTAGATCTCCAGCCCTGGTTGGGCACATGTGGGAGGCAACCAATCAATGTCTCTCTCACACATTGATGTTTCTCTTTCTCTTCCCCTCCCACCCTCCGTTCCATTCTCTCTAAAAATCAATGGAAAAAATATCCTCAGGTGAGGATTAACAAAAAACAAAATTAAATATGTATGAACAGTTTAATTTCACCAAAAAAGGTTTCTACATGTGTTAATGTAATTTTAAATTTATACTGAATAGTAAATGTGTGCATTCACCAGTCATTGCAAGTAAACAAATGTGCATGGCTGGGGCATGGCTTAGCACACGTCAGAACATTGGCAGCACACCTTAAAACTGCTACAGAAAGTCACACCAGGAAAGTCACAACAGAACCAATTACCACACATCATGCAGTATGATCACGTGCTAATCATTCTCCGAACATTGTTTATGAGTGGTGGCCCTAGGATTTAAATATGTAGATTATAGTTGTAGATATGTAATATTTATTTATGTCAGTGAAATTACTACAGTGTTTTTTCCAACATATGGCTTATTCACTAAAATTTGTTAAAAATAACAGTGAATTAATAACAAAGAATAACCTCTTAATTTAATTATAAGAAAATCTTGGTTAAAAGCATTTAAAATTAACAGGGTGTTAATTTTCACATATGGCATACAGACTGGAAATTTTGTCTGTTAAATCCAAAGTCCATTAAATTGAGGTCCACAAAATCGAGGGTTTACTGTAATTATAGCAGACAAAATAGAATTTAAGTGAAAAACTGTAACAAGAGACAAGGAAGGTCATTATGTAATAATAAAGGGGTCAATTAATCAAGAGGACATAACAATTATAAATATATATGCACCCAACATTGGAGAGCTTTAATATATTAAGAAAATAATAACAGATCTGCAGGGAGTAATAAACAATAATACAATAATAGCAGGGGATTTCAATACACTATTTTCAACAATGGATAAATCATCTAGACAGAAAGTCAACAAGAAAACATTGAACTTGATGTATACTTAGACCACATAGTCCTAACAGACATATAGAAAACATTCCATCCAAGAGAAGCAATATGCAAATTCTTCTCAAGCATATATAAAACATTCTTCAGGAGAGTAATTCATATGTTAGGTTACAAAACAAATCTCAGCAAACTTAAAAAGACTGAAATTATACCAAGTGTCCTTTCCAACCAAAATGTTATGAAACTAGAAATCAAAAACAGGAGAAAAACGAGAAAATTCACAATTATGTGGCAATTAAACAACACATTCCTGAACAACCAATTGGTCAAAAAAGAAATCATAAGAGAAGTAAAAAGTATTATAACAAACAAAAATGGAAATACAGCATATTAAAACTTATGTGCAGCAAAAGTAGTGCTAAAAGAAGTTTATAGTGATAAATGCCTACAGTTTTTAGAAAAAGAAATATCTCAAATAAAGAACCTAACTTTACACCTCAAGGAACTAGCAAAACAAGAACAAACTAAGCCCAAAGTTAAGAAGGGAGAAGATTACAAATATTAGAGCAGAAATAAATCAAATAGAGAATAGAAATCATAGGAAAGATAAACAAAAATGAGAGTTGGATTTTTGAAAATATAAAAGTTGACAAACCTTTAGGTAGACTTAGCAATAAAAAAGATAGAGGACTCAAATAAATGGAATTATAGATGAAAATGAGGCATTGCAATGGACACCACAGAAATACAAAGGATCATAAGAGACTACTATAAACAATTATACACCAATAAATTGGACAAGAAAGAAATGGATAAAATCCTAGAAACATACAACCTACCAAGTGTGAGTGAAGAAGAAAGAAAATCTGAACAGATGACAATAAGTAAGAAAATTGAATCAGTAATCAAAAACCTCCCAACTGCCCAGCGGGGTGTGGCTCAGTAGTTGAGCATTGACCTAGGATCCAGTAGATCGTGGTTTGATTCCCAGTTAGGGCACATACCCAGTAGGGGGTGGGCAGGAGGCAGCCGATCAATGACAACTCTCTCATCATTGATGTTTCAATTCTCTCTCTCCCTCTCCCTTCCTCTCTCTGAAATCAATAAAGGTATATATTTTTAAAAAGTTGTAAAAAACAAAACAAAAACCTCCCAACAATAACAAAGGTGAGGATCAGATGACTTCATGGGTGAATTCCACCAAACATTTAAAGAATTAATGCCAAATCTTCCAAAACTCTTTTTAAAAATTGAAGAGGAGGGACTACTTCTAGAATAATTTTATGAAAAAAACCTGATAGACAAGAGTATGGTGATTACCAGAGACAAAGCGGTGTGAAGAGAGGTAGAAGAGGGTAAAGGAGACTTGGCTAAGTAAAATAAGTCAGACTGAGAAAGTTAAATACTGTATGATCTCACTTAAATGTAAAATCCAAAACAAACTCATAGAAACATAGAGGAGAATGGTCACTGTCAGGGTTTGAGGGGTGGAGGAAATGAATGACGGTGGTCAGGTGGTACAAACTCCCAGTTATAAGATTAATAGGTTCTGGAGACCTAATGTACATCATGGTGGCTATAGTTAACAAGACTGTATTGTATACCTAAAAGTTGCTATGAGAGTACAGTATAATGTTCTCATCATAACAACAACAATAATAACATGGTAATTAGGGAGATAAAGGATGTGTTAAGTAACTTTAGTTTGATAAGCATTTCATAATATGTACAAATTATGTACACGTATCAAATCATTACACAGTATACCACAAACTTACACAATGTTATATGTCAATTACCTTTTGATAAAGTTAAAAAAAACATCGAACTCAACAATAAGTATTTTTCAATTTCAAAATATTTCCCAGACCTATGTTTGGATCTATAGGAATAGAATAGAAGGATAAAATATGGACCAAGTAAGGTGGCAGAATGAGCTCTCCAAAATAAGGTAATATTAAAACAGTGTGAACTACATGTTTTATAGGGACACAAGGAAGACAAATAAATGAGACCTGGAGTGGCGACCAGAAGCCCTATGGAGGAGGTTACTTTCTAAGAGGAATAGGATTTGGTAGGTGGAAGAGGGGGGACATTATGAATGGCATGAGTAAAGGCCAAAAGGTAGGACTAAAGGAGTTAAGAGTTTATGGAGGACATAATTTTGACCAATCCACAAACAGAGATTCTAGAGAGGCAAGCAAGCTCATCTCAGTACTTTGCCTCTAGCCAAAACATGAGGTGATTTATTCTTATCCCAGAGACGTGGAACAGGGAAGAATTATTTGAAGGGAATTCTTTGAAGAAAATGAGAATGCTAGATCACCTTCTAGCTCTAATTCAAATCTCGTCTTGTGGTAAATTCTTAGTGCATATGGCAAACCTGCCTCCAATCTAATTACCATAACCCAATACAAAGCCACTGTGTATGGAATTCTGGATTATCCGCTTTTGCAAGCCTCTACAAATATATAATCTCTCACCTTTACTGTCATTAACATTAATACTTGAGTGGATGAGAGGGTTGTTATTCAGGTCAAGTAATGTAATATAAATTAAAAGTGCTTTTTAAACCATAAAGCCAAATGTGAAATGCACTGTTATAATAATTTACAAAGCTGCAGAATGTTTTCATGTAAGTCTTCATGTTCTCAGAGCTTTTAGAGGAAAAAGAAGTCGGATATCTCTTGAAAATATAACAAAACTAAAGTGATATTAAGTGAAATGCAGGTGTGCTGACAAAAGAGCAAACAGTAATAGCTCACATATGAATGGTGCTTTTACTTTTTTCAAAGCATTATCTCTTCCATTTGCCTCACATGAACGAAAAAAGAACTTTATAAGCTAAGAAGGCATTAACCTTTGGAAGTATCACTTTCTTTTCTTTAAAACTGAGGATCAGTGGCTTGCCTGAGGAAACACATTGGATTGGTAGCAGCCATAGATCTAAAATTCAGGAATCTAGACACCTAAATCTAGCCATACTAAATTAGAATCTCTAGAAGTTTTGTACCCATTTCCTACTACTGCTGTAAGAAATTACCACAAAGTCAGTGAGTCAAAACAACAAAAATTTATTATATTACGGCTCTGGAGGTCAGAAGTGTGAAATGGATCTCAGTGGGCTAAAACCAAGATTTTTAAGCAAGCTTCTGTTTCTTCTGGGGGCTCTAGAAAAGAATCCATTTTCTTGCCTTTTCCAGTTTAGAGAGGCTTCTTGCATTTCTTGGCTCATGGTCTCTCTCTTCCTCCATCTTGAAAGCCAGCAATTGCATCACTCTGATCTTTGTTTCTGTCATCACATCTCCTTTTCTGATTCCGAGTCTCTTGCCTCCTTCTTTTACTTGAAAGGAAACTTGTTATTACATTGGGTCCACCTGGGTAATCCCCATTTCAAATCTTAGCTTAATCATACCTGCAAAGCCTCTTTTGCCACATAAGGTAACATATTTACAAGTTCTGGGGATTAAGATGTAGATATTTTGGAGGGAGGTGTATTATTCTGCCTACCACAGGTAGGCCCTAGGGATCTGCATTTTAACATTCTCCAGGTGACTCTGATATAGGACCACAACTATAGACCAGTGGCCTCTGAACTTCATAGATTATGCCTCCTTATTTGTAAAACAATTTAGTACTAATAGTACTAATATAAACACTATAAAATGTATACAAAATGAGAAGTAAAAAAAATGAAAAAAAATCAACATTAGAAGTCCTTAAACTTTCCGTATTCCAGCTCATTGTCATGTGTACTCCTCAGGTTACCCCCTACTTTGGACAAGAGGTGTTATAAACAAAGATCAGCAAACT
This sequence comes from Miniopterus natalensis, assembly GCF_054644295.1. NCBI lineage: Eukaryota > Metazoa > Chordata > Mammalia > Chiroptera > Miniopteridae > Miniopterus > Miniopterus natalensis. The sequence continues at coordinate 21,146,325 of NC_142103.1, forward strand.
TCTTCTCTACAGAGCCATATAGTAAATATCTTAGACTTTGTGGGCTACATAGTCTCTATTGAAAATATTCAAGCTTGTTATCGTAGTGCAAAAGCAGCCATAGACAATATGTAAACAAATGGGCATGGCTACCATAATACATCTTTGTTCAAAAAAACAAGCAGCAGGCTGGTTTTGGCCTGCAGTCTATAGTTTTCCATAGGTTATTAGCTTGCTATTCTTTTGTATCTATCCTATTTTTGCCCAGAGAATTCCTTTTTGCTGTGACATTTCACTGGGGAGTCATATCTTTGTAAGACCATATTCACAAACATGATTATGAGTCTTAGGAAGTGGCAGTTGAGACTTGGAATTGTAGTCCAGCCACTGCTCCTAGCCCACTGCCCATCCACTTTGTTTCTTCTCCTTGACATACCTCCTCCTGCTACATCCTCTCCTAGATGTTTGGATTTGAAGCCAGCTAGACCTAAAAGCTGGTGTAGCTCCAGGAGTTATTTCTTGAAATAGCCATTATTTTATCCTACAGAAAACAGTGGGGTTTTTTTTTTCCTCTAAAGCTATCTATTTTCCTCAAGGTACACATGTAATTACCAGAGGATAAGAGTCAACAAAGAAGAAAGATGAAAAGACTAATGGAATTTGAAATAATCATTTTTAGAGCTTAGAAAAGCATATTCTATGGAGTATTAGTGAGATGCTGTTCTTTCATTTTCAACTGAAGGTTTGATCTGGAATGGCTTCACACCGAAGCAAGAGAAATATAGAATAGATACCGATATTGAGAGGGTACAAAAGTAGGCTCTTTGGGGAGATGAAATCCCTTATGTTACTTTGGCCAGTTGGGATTCAGAGACTCTTGCTTCCAAAGTGGAATATCACCAATTTTGAGTCAAAGAGATCTTAGAATTCATCAAGCCAGCTTCTTCCCTATTGGAGAAATCACTTTGTCATCAGCCTTGACAGAATTCTTTCATTATCTCCTGTGATGAGAGACTCAGCACTTCATTGGATATTCCATACCACTCTTGGTAAGATTTTTCTTGCTTACACTGAGACAAATATGCCTCCTTATCCTCTGCCCATTGGTCCCTTTGTTTCTCATGGAACCACACAGAATAGGCATAATTCTTCTCCTTGAAGGAAAAAATGTCTTCAAAAAATTGTACTATATACTTGTATTTCTTGTTTTATCTCTTCCAGAATACAGATTCTATTTCTTCAGTTATCCCTCATATGAAACGTTTTCCACTCCCTTTCCAATCCTGGCTATGTTCACATTTGTTAGTGTCCCCCTTATGATTTGGTATATAGAATTGGTTGTCATAGTCTAGATGGAATCAAATTACCAATAGATGATATTTTTTCATGTTACTATGTGTCAGATATAGTGTTAAAGCCTATATATATATATATATATATATATATATATATATATATATATAAAATTTGATTTAATCCTTCAGCTTTTTCATGAAATAGGTACTATTTGTCTTGTATCTAACTTTACACATGAAGAAACTGAGGCACAGAAGAAAAGTCACCTAAGGTCACACAGCTAGTAAATGATAGAGCTGGGGTATGAACCCAAGTTTGACTCCAAAGCCCGTACTCCACATCATATATAATTAGAAAGATAAACAAAACCAAAAGTTAGTTTCTTTAAAAAGATGAGTAAAATTGAAAGACATTGGTAATAGTGATCCCCAAAAAAGAAGGAAGCCAGAAGTTTCTAGGGTGACCATACATCCTGGTTTAGCATCTCATTTCATTCTCAAAATGTTTGGGTCTAGATTCTAAATTATGATTATCCTGCAAATACTCAAAGTCAGAAATCAAAAGAGTACATCACTATAGATCATCCTCTATAATGCCTTCTCCCTCTGTCTCTATCTTTCTCCAAGATCTGTTTATTTTTATTATCCCCTTTTCTTTACCTCCACTGCAACAACATTAGCGCAAGTTACCAATGGTCTGTTATCTGGTTTAGTGCAAACCAACCTTCTAAAAGGTGTCCCTGTTTCCAGCCTTACACCCACACAATCTGTTCTCTACTTGCCACACCTATGGTTGTCAGGGAGCCTAGTTTTGTAATAGCATTTCCAACTATCAGCCCCAGCCCAAAGAAGATAATCCCTCCTAAGTTTCTCAACAGTGCTGATTCCCCCTTCTCACCAGCACATTCCTCATTGGTTTGGTAAATTGAATGCGTGTCCTTTCACAAAAATAATCAACTACTGAATTTTCCAGCCTATGTAGTATTCCTACTCTAGCATGCCCACTACTGTGAACCTTTTGATCTCTCCTTTTACCGGCTTCTATGGCAGTTCTAACAGTTCTACTTTACTTGGTGTGAAGTATCACTTTCTCTAAGTCTCTAAGAGTCATCTTAGCAGCTACCAAGCACTGCTTCCCAAGGACTTTTCCTGGATGGTAAAGTCTGGATCAATGGAGAATGTTCCCATATCAATTTACTCTTTTTTATCCAATCTTATATTATACTTGTCCCTCCACCTTGTTCTAACACCTTTATGACTCAGTTCACACATATTCTCTTGGCTCCCATTTTCCAGGTTCTGTAGCTGTTTTGGGGTATAGTCCCTTTTCTTCTTTAGCAGCTTCAGTTTATGTTGTGACTTGGCCCTAGTGTTTGGTCTTGTGGCCAGGAGGGGAGATAGGAGTAGACTGAGAAGGAAACACATGTCACTTTGTAAGGCAGAGTCTTCTGCTCATCTTCAAGAGGAGAAATGCTAGTAGTTCTTACAGGGAGGAGTAGCCCACTTTCACAGGCCTAGAGAGTTCAAGAGAAACGGAAATTCCAAGGATTTTTAGTTGTATGACCCTGTTGTCCCTATTGCAAATCCCAGGACCCCTATACAATTAGGGCTCCAAATTTGACATGGAACACTGTCTGTTGCTGAGAAATAAACTTCTTCTGGAGCACTGCTATTCATATGATGAGTCCTGAACCTAATCCTAAATTTTGTGTCTCTTCTGCAGGAGATAAGAATGTTTTTAGTATATGCTGCCAAATAGGGCCTTTGTCTTTCACACTTTATTTTCATCTGGTGCTTAATCACCCTCAGCCATTCATTGTCTTTCTTCAATGCGCTGATGGCATTCAGTTAGCACCATCTGATTCCATTTTCTTTATAATTAATATTCCTCTCAAAAGTTTGATATTACACCAACCAGTGTAATTTTCTTTAACCAATGCATTTTCTTTAACTAGTATCTTATCCTAATTCACCATGTGAATGTTTTAACAATTACATCACTACAGCATGCCAGAAGCTCTACCCCACTACTGATGGGGTCCTAATAGTCAGATGCCTAGTGGGCAATTCAGGTCTAAATTTTCATTTTTAGTCTGCATCCTCTGACCACTCATGATACCAAGTGGCTTAGGTGACAGACTCTGAAATAAAGATTTGCATGCTGTAAGATTATTGGAGAGTATCCTCAGGGTCAACACTTGTGGGGGAGTGTAAAATGTAGAATTGTGCAAAGGAAGAAGTTGAAGTACAATGCAATAGCAACAGTCTCATCCAAACCCAAGCGACTATGAAGCTGAGACCACACACACTTCATAGTTGTCCACCCTTGAATAGCATTGATAGATTTAGTTAGAAGCAAAAACAAAAATAAGCTGCTCAGTGAAATTTGAATTTTTGATTAAAAAAGGATAATTTTTAAGTGTAAGTATGTTTAGACATTAATACAAAAATTCTTGTTTACCTGAAATTAAAATTTAACTAGGTGTCTGATATTTTATCTGACAACCTTACTCTTGTGGCAAGGGAACAAGGCTTTATAACTACTCTCCTGCATCAATCAGTGAGTGGGACAAGTATGAGAATTATGGTTAGTCACTTCTCTGCAGCAGAGGAAAATTTCTGGAAAAAGACAACAAATAGCCCTCAGCCCCCAAAACTCCCAGCAGCTGGGGGAATGAGATCCTTAGTCCTGATTGAGAAACTATGGGCAGCCCACCAGTTTCTACTTACCTAAGAGTAAATCTAGTAAAATATGTGCAAGGTGTTTATACAGATAACTTTAGAAAAAATTTGGAGATAAAAATAAAAAAAAAAGACTTTAAAAAATGGAGAGATATTCCATATGCATGGATTGAAAGGCTCATACTGCAAAAATGTCAGTCATTTCCAAATCAATTTATAAATTAATGAAAGTTTCAGCAGATATTTTCATAGAAAAAGTGACAAGCTAATTCTAAAATGTATACATTAAGTGCAAAGGATCAAGAACAGCAAAGAAAATCTTGATGAGGAACAAAGGATGTCTTACACTAACTTGATTTCAAAATTTACAATGCAGCTATACTAATCAAGGCAGTGTGGTACTGACATAAAGATAGATCAGTAGAACAGAATAGAGAGTACAGAAACAAACACACATATGGACCACTGAATTATGACAAAGGTGATATTGAGTAAAGAGCAGTTTTTTTCAATAAATGGTATTCGGTAATTTGGATATCTACATTGAATATGAAACTTGACCCCTACCTTAATACAGATGCAAAAATTAATGCCAGCTATATTTTTACCTACATGTGAAAGGTAAAACAACAAAACTTCTAGAGAATAACATAAGAGAACATCTTCATAAACTTAGGGTAGGCAAACAGTTCATACACTCATAAAGGACTACAAAACGTTAACAATAAAGAAAAAGATTGATAAATTGGTCTAATTTATATTAGGAAAATATTATAATACAATATTCTATGCATCAAAAGTCAACATTAAACCACTCAACAATAAAAAGGAACAAACTACTGATACAACAACATGAGTGAATCTCAAGAATGTTGTGTTAAGAATAAACAAAGAGAAAACATATTAGAAACAAACAAAACAAAAGAAACAAAGACATTAAATAATTCCTTTGATGAGAAACTCCAGAAAAGATAAACCTAATGTATAGTGAGAGAAAGTAGACCAGCGGTTGATGAGAGTCAGTGGTGGGGAATGGGGATTGACTGTGAAGAAGGAAAGGTAACTTTTTGGAGTGGAAAGAAATATACTCCACCATGATTGTGGTGGTGTATATATTTGTTAGAACTCAATGCACAGTACACCTAAAATGGGTCCATTTTTTGTATGTATTGCATTAGACTTATTGTATGTAAATAATACCTCAATAAATTTGACTTTTTAAAAAAGCACCATTAAGAGAGCAAAGAAGCAAGCCACACAGTGGGAGACAATATCTGAAACACATATGACTTTAAGAGCTCATTTCCATGATATATAAAGTGGGTGGGGAGAGATTAATTAAAGAACTTATATGCATAAATGCATAACCCTTGGACACAGACAATAGTATGGGGAAGGCCTGGTGGGGGGAGGATGTGGGGTGGAGGGGATCAATGGAAGTAAAAAGAGGACATCTGTAATACTTTCAACAATAAAGATACACTTTAAAAAATACTTTCAACAATAAAGATAAATTAAAGAATTCCCACAAATCAATATTAAAAATATTAACAACACAATAGAAAATGGCTAAAAGAATTAAAATAGTTAAAATGAAAATGTGCTCAAGAGAGTTTCAAGTTAATCCACAATGAGTTGCAACGATATGCCAATAAGAATGCTCAAAACAATGACAACAAATGATAAATACATGTGTTACCTAGAATTCTCTTACAGTGCTGATGGGATTGTAAATTGGTAAAATACTTTGGAAGACTGGCAGTTTTTACTAAGGCTGAACATTTACATATGACTCAACAATTCTACTCTAAGTATATACCCAATTGAAAGGTGTATATGAGCACATCAAAGATATCTATAAGAATGTCCACAGTAGCATTATTTGAGAGTTCCACTTATGCTTAGAATGTAGAAAGCCACTAGAGAAAATTGCCCCCACCCTGATAGTGCAAAGAAGATGGATAATCTACAGAATAACTTTTCTCAAGTCTGTCAGAGTTGAGTTATCAAGGCAACCAAATAAACATTCCAATATATGACAAATGCCTCCAAGGAGAGATGCAACACAAAACTTTTTTCACCTTTGGCAGAGCACAAGAGAAAAAGTGGCCAACATACAAACAGGTAAGATGAAATCAGCTAGAATTTTATCAAATTCTTAAAGACAAGTATGGACAACAATCAGTTTGGAATAGGTAGAAGTCTTTGACACAGGAAGAGCTCACATTTGCTCACAAGCTTACATCTATGGAAGTCTCCAGGTGTTTTGAAGAAGATTGGAAGAAGGGTGGGAGATTAACAGCCCCAGCTCCCTTTGGTGATGCAGTATGTGATCCGCTGCTTCTTGACAGATGGGCCAGAAGCCCAGTTGCTTCCCAGCATCCTTGTTTCCTACAAAGTGAAGTTTGTAAGCTGTTGGTGGTGGGGCAACAAAGCCTTTCTTTTTTTAAGGCCCAGGTAAAAATTCACTGCTTTGTGGGCAGGAGTAGAAGAAATCCCCATCTGCCTCTGGCAGAGGGGTAGAAAATCCTTTAACTCCCAGGACACAAGCATAGTAGCATTGTCTGTAATAATCCCAAACTGGAAACAACCCTAATGCTATTAACAGTAAATGTTCAATAGATTGTTATGTTCATATAATGGAATATTATATAGCAATGGCAATAAATAGATACTGCCACACTACAAAACATGAATGAATCTCTCAAATATAATGTTGAATAAAATAAACCAGGCACACTATAATACATGCTGTATGATTTAATTTAAATAAAAAGTTTTTAAAAAGAAAAAATCTATGCTATTAGAAGTCAGGAGAGTGGTTAACTATAGGGAAGAAGAATGACAGTGATTGGAAAACTCAAGGGGCCTTCTGTAATACTGGAAATGGTTTTAATTTTTGATTGGTTACATGAGTCTATTCACTGTGTGATAATTTCTAAAGATATACAGTTATTGTTTGAATAGTTTTCTGTATGTATATTATGCATCAACAAAAGTAATTTATTTATAAAAATAAAAGCACATTAATTATATATGTAACTCTTTCACTTAGAGGCACCTTTTCTGAAGAGCTGAACATAAACAATTGGAGGATTAAAAACTCATAGAATTTGAAAGTATGCATAATATGTTTTTTCCCCAAAGATTGTGAATTAGGATCTAACTATTTAATGCTAAATTTCAATTTCTAACATAGATGGTTTCAAAGTGCCCTTAAATAGTGTGACAGATGAATAGAGACATGGACTTTTGAGAATTATTATACATAGATAAGCCAATAATTTCATTTCATGGTTGAAAACAATTTGACAGAAATAGAACATATCGGAGAGGGAGAAATTAACCCTAATGAAATGAAGCTGATATTCTAAAGTTCAAGTCATTACATACTAGATTGCACATTTTGGGAACATTTTGTCCTGCTTCTCTATATAAGTAGATGTTATGCTTTTAAAATTTCAGCTTAATGTACTTTGTGGAAATTAATAGCAAAGAGAAGATAGGTATTTGGCTAATAGTAAATGTAGAACCTGCAAAAAGCATTCCTTACTAAGGTTTTCTCTATATTACCCTCACTAGGCCCTCTGTCCAAAATATTGCATCTTTAGCAGCAGTCAGAGGGTGAACTACATCACACTAATTCAGCATGGGTGAGGGTATGCCTTTCTTTTGTTGAGCAGAAGAGTGACTTTGAAAGAAGAGGTGCAAAAGGAGAATGAGCATGACACTCTAACTACAGATCTCTTTTAGGAAAAAAAAGCACTTATGAAAATTGAGAATCTGGCAAATAATTTTCTCAAAACTGTGTCTGTGTGTCCCCTAGAAAGTCTTCATGTATCCCCAAGGGTACATTCATTCCAGTATGAAAACTATTATCTTAGACAGCATGTGTGCCCCCTACACCAAGAGCCTTGTTATGCGAGTTATTGTCACCAGAGACACAGAACCTAGAAATCAAGATTGATTTACTCTGATTAAAATGTGAAATATACCTAAACAGTTTCAAAGTAATTAGGACCAATTCTAGATGCAATCCTATCTGAGAGGCAGAGCAGGGAACATGGTAACCTCAGAGCAATGCTTCAGCCCAGTATTTGCTGCTTCTCCTTTCCCAGTTTCTCCTTTAGAAATCAATAAACCCCTGTTTATGTCTGCACCACAAGAAAAGTTAAGGTGAGCAAGGGTTCTCTCAAAGCAAGAGAAGTGTTCTATGGAACAATGATAAATTTTGTGCAATAGCGTTGGATATAGATCTTCTACCAAAAGTAGCTCCTAGCACATTAGCCTTTCAGTCTACAAACAATAAGCTGAAGATGTGAAGAGCAAGCCAAATGCTTGCTCTTTTCAGAATTCAGGGGCAATGGTGCTTCTCCTTCCTTACAAAAAGCAAACTAACAGGTGGCAGCTTCTATTTTAAACTGTTTTTCAAAATATTTGCATATGAATTATGCAGAGAAAAAAATGTCCTTATCCTGGTAAGAATGAATTCTTATTAAGTTAGGATTAATAATCATTATATTGGCCTGAAGGAAATGATAAATATTTATAATCAAGTAATCTCTTGAGATTCAACTATCACATGGAGGATTTAGCTGTTAATGCTATGAGAGGAGTGCACAATGGAACATAGTCTAGAGACAGAAGGTTTTAAAGTCCCAAGCCCCTTTCTGGAGGCTGTGTATTGGGGGCAGGAAGTTCTTCTGCAATGCTCAGTCTGAAAATAGCAGGCAGAAAAGGCTAATCCCAGGTCAAATGATAAAAGTCTATTAATGTTACAGCCAGGTCTTGATTTTTTTATCAGTACACCTTTCCTTGATAATCTTTCAGTCTCATTTTTATATCTTCATTCCACATCTCTCCACAAACTCGATTATACAACCAACTCTCTTCATGACTTCTTTACTTGGATGTCTGTACTCATATCAAACTCACTAAATCCAAAACTGAATCTTGACCCATGCACAGTATTCTTCATCTCAGTTGCGGGCAACTCCATACTTCCTATTGCTCAGGTACAAAATCATGCAGTCATCCTGCATCCTCTCTTCTCTTGCAGCCACATCCAACCCATAGGGAAATCTTATTGGCTCTACCTTCAAAATATATCCATAATCCATCCATTTCTTATCACATTCACTACTTCCATGCTGGTTTTCACCACCATTAATTCTTGCCTCTGATTACTGCAATAGATTCCTAGGTGGTCTTCTAGCCTTTAGAGAAAAGGATTGTATTTAAGCATAAGTCGGTGTCTTACTTTATGTGGGCTGTTATGACAAAAATACCATAGATAAGGTGGCTTATAAACAACAGAAATTTACTTCTCTCAGTTTTGGAGGCTGGGAAGTCTAAAATCAAGGTTACAGAAGATTTAGTGTCTGGCGAGGGCTTACTTCCTGATTCATAGATGATTGACTTTTTACTGTGTCCTCACATGGTGAAAAGGTTAGGAAGCTTTCTGGGGCCTCTTTTATAAAGACACTAATCCCATTCATGAGGGCTACACCACCTTCATGACACAACTACCTCTCCAGGGTCCCACATCCTAATACCATCACATTGGGGATTGGGTTTCCACAAAGGAATTTTGGGGAGAACACAAATATTCAATCTATAACAGTCAGATTTGAAAACCTTTAAGCATTTTAATAATTTAGATTTGTCTTTCTCCTTTTTACCTTCCAAGAAACTCAGGGATTCCTCTTTGCCACGCAAAATGTAGAAAACTCGTTCACTCATTCAACGAACATTTATTTATTGAATGCCTACTATGTGTTGTGAAGGACTGAGGTAAGGACTCCATTGCCTAGCTGGCTGTGGAAGACTCCTAGTGGGAACTTCATAGCCTAACACAGATGGCCTGAATTTTATTCCCTTTCTTTTAAGAAGCCCCTGGATAGTCCAGGTTTCTTTCCCTTTCCTTTTCCCTAACGTGCAGATGGGGACATTGCATGATGGACAAAAACAACATGGGCAAGAGGCACTCTATATCTCCACAAGATCAGAATAAGCTTGCAGATACACTCCAAGTGCCACATGTACATATATTCCAAATACTTGCAGCACTTGATTCACCCCAATACTTTTCAAAATTGGCTTAAGTTACTGAGATCACATACACCAATGTTTGGTTCTTATCAGTCATATAATTTTAGTAATGTCTCATTTATCCAGCTGGTCCACAGAGGAGTGTTTTCCAGGTCACTAAAGCTGATCCACTGATGTGTCAAAATGTACATAACTACTCTGGCTTGTAATCTAATAAGCTTCGAAGGGATCTCTGTGACTATTTAGTTAAAATTCTTTATATTATCTAGCCCAGGGTTCCACAACTTTGGTACTATTAATGTATTGGGCCAAATAAGTCTTTGTTGAGGGGAAAGAACTGTCCTATACATTGTAGAATCTTTAGGAACATCTCTAAATGACAGTAACTCACCTCTGCTCTGGATGCCAAAACTAAAATGCTTCCAGACATTGCCAAATATACCCTGCATGAGGAACAAGTTCTCCTATTTTGAGAACCAATGATCTAGTCCAAATTCCTCATTTTACCAATGAAGAAATTGAATTTTATTTCAAAGCTAATGTGTAACTTAATAGGGACTACAAAAAACAAACAAACAAAAAAACAACCCACTGTACCACTGTTGCCCATGCTAGAAATTTATCCTTGATTCTTCTCTCTCCCTCAACATTCACAATGTCCTATCAACACAAATCTCCTCCAAACCCATCTTCTCCCCATTGATATAGCCACTGTCTTAGACCAGGCTTCCATTTCTTTCACCTGGGTCATGAAAACAGCCACCCCACTATACTGCCTGTCTTTAGTCTTGTACTCTTCAGTTTATTATGCACACTGTAGCCAAAGTAAATAATTTAAATTTTTAAAAAGATTTTTATTTAGTTTTAGAGATAGAGGAAGGGAGAGGGAGAGAGAGAGGGGGGGGGAAACATTGATGTGAGAGTGAAACATCAATCGGCTGCCTCCTGCACACCCCCTACTGGGGATTGATTCCCTAACCCAGGCATGTGCCCTGACCTGGAATCAAACCAGCAATCTCTTGGTGCACAGGATGATGCCCAATCAACTGAGCCACACTAGCCATGGTGTAAACAATTTAAATTTTAAAAGTTGATTTATTTAAAACTTAAATAATTACAACTCTTCAGTGGCTTCCCATTGTCTTCATGAAAAATGTCAAACATCTTAATCTGTTATCTGGCACTTGCACATCTTTCCCTTCCTACTAAATTACTTGTATTTCCACAAATATGCCATATTCTTTTTTATTTTCAGTATATCTTATATGATGTTCCCTCTGCATAGCACTATTCACACACACACCCCTTATTTTTGTCTGAATAACATATTAACTTAGACGTCATATCCTCCAGCAAGCCTTGTCTGAATTCTCATGTCCAGGTTAAGTGTCCCTCCTGTATGGTTTCTTAGCTCCCTGTTAATGTTCTTCTTACCTTGCACTTTAATTGCCTATTTTCCCACTAAATGTGATCTCCAAGATGGCATGGGATATGTCTTATTCACCATTTTATCCCCAGTGCCTGCCACACAGCTGAGTCCTCAATTTATATTTCATGAATAAAAGAATGGAAGGAACAAGATTATTGAGTTACAATGTTTTTTTTCATTACAATGTTCTGCTTTCCTTTTTATTCTTCTATTGGTCTATGCTTACCTAAAGAGAAGATATCTAATATAATGTAGTTTTTTTCTTCCTGATGACTAAGTCTCATCATAGTATTGTGCCATTATGTAATGATGCCTTTAGGGACTCTGAGGACAGGTATTATTATTTGCCTTCCTACTCAAATGTTCCAGACAGCTGAAGTTTTCTGTTCTAGGGTCTTTTTAGTTATCAGTTTTTACTCGTGTGTCATTTCTTGCAGATAATCAGCATGATTGATACTAATAACTTAGCAATAGCAACGGGGGAGTCCAATGTTCTCTATTCCTTTCCTATTTTGTTGTTTATAATCTGATAAAAAGCAGGAAAAGGAAATGGTCAATTATATTAGAACTGCATACAAATAATACTATATTGGCATAAAGTAAGGATGAAAGAGCTTCTTCCCCCCCCCCACCCCCGTGTAAAGGATACCATTGTTAGGGCATCCAGCAGCTATTTTGACCATTTGTAGTCCTTTGAATAGCTCCCTTGATTCTCAGCTGTGCTCTAGGCAGGATAAGGGAACTAAAAGGGAACTGTCCATTACTCCCATAGCTGGGAATCCAAGCCCTGTTTGTTGGATTCAGAATGAGCCTCCCAGGATTCCATTTCAGGGCTGGCCAAAGCTGCCTCAGACAAGACCTCCAGGCTTGCTGTTTGACACTTTGGGTCCTCAACAGGAAGAAAAACTTGTCATTTTTATTCTGTCTCTATCAAGTACATACAGAAAAAATTATAGGTATTATTTGTGAATGCTGCTAATGCAGACAGATTTGAAGTATGCACAAGTTTATGGAGTGTGGATACAAATAAAGGGGGAGGGTTGCCTTCAATAGAAGAATTTGGCAAGCAGGGGTGCATGGAGAATGTGTGTCAGCAGCCTGGGATGGTAGCCTAGTGTATTGATGAAATAAGCCACTGAATAAACAGATACTTAACTCTGGAGAACAGAACAGTTGTCCAGATAGAGAAGTTTAATCAAGTGAGCACACATCTTGCCGTAAATTCCAGGATCACATGTCATCTTTCCCTTAAGGCAGCTACTGTGCAGGGAGGGGCCTTGTCACCTGTCAATACATGGACTTGAGTGTGTCATCTGTGTAGGGTATTGCAGGTCTGTAGATGAGGATAGGATGATGATGATGATGATGATAATGATGATGATGATGATGATGATGGTGATGACGGAACTCACCATGATATTCTTGTGAATAAAAGGCCAAAGACAAATGTTGAAATGAGTTTAAGAAAGGGACTCAAAGAGCAGAAGGTAGACATATATAGTAATATTGTATGAGCATGGAAGGAGGACAAAAGGTTCAAAGACCTATGAAATAAATATAAACAAGGGTCAAAGTAAAAAAAATGCATTTTTTAATGTTCTGAAAGAATTCCTCTTAACACTATTCTGATCTAGGTCCCTTGGTAAGCAGCAAAAACAATGGTTAACTGGAGTCTGTGTTACCTTAGGGTTTCTAAAGTTTTTTCCTCTATGTTCTATTATTTTACATATTAAAAATCTTAAAAAACATACCCTTTGTGTGAATCCTTATACTATGGATTTGGGTCTTGATACTGGGTCTATAAATGGAATTTAGCACTTGAGCCCTGTGACAGAGATGAAGGACTGGGCATGGAACTTAAGAACAACTTTGTGTTAACAATCCATAATTTGATTAAAAAGAACCTGGATAGGGGTAAGGTGAAGTCCTTATTGGAAGAGGTGGAAGGATAAAGAAGATCAGTAGTAGAATATCTGTGAAAAGATGAGCAATGAGTAAACTATGGGAAATATGAAAGAAGACAGAATGAGGCTCAGACAGAAGAGGCTTAAAGTATACAACTCCCAAAAAGAAAGGGGTATAACAAGACGCTAACTTAACAAAATTTCTTTCTTGCTATTATTATGATTATTCTGCATTAAGTGTGTATAGAAGCCTCTGGGACTTTCCGTGTTCCTAGAAGCACTTCACTTTGATTTTATAAATTACTGCTCCCATTTGAAAATTTGTAGCTTTCAAAATGTGCATTAGTTCTGGTGGTGGTAGGGGGGTTATATTGCCTGCATCAGGAAACTGCAGTGTTGTGGCATCTATGAAAGTAGATTCAGAGAACCCAAAAAACATGCTTTATTAAAGAGCCAAGAGAGAGCTGTCAGAAGCACCAAGTAGGTAAAAAACAAAGAAAGAAAGAAAGAAAGAAAGAGAGAGAGAGAGAGAGAGAGAGAGAGAGAGAGAGAGAGAGAGAGAGAGAGAGAGAAGAGAGAGAGAGAGAGAGAGAGAGAGAGAGAGAGAGAGAGAGAGAGAGAGAGAGAGAGAGAGAGAGAGAGAGAGAGAGAGAGAGAGAGAGAGAAAGAAAGAAAGAAAGAAAGAAAGAAAGAAAGAAAGAAAGAAAGAAAGAAAGAAAGAAAGAAAGAAAGAAAGAAAGAAAGAAAAAGACTCTTGCTTCATTTTCTTTAGTCTCTGTCACTAAGAAGATGAAAGGACAGGCATGAAAGAGCTATTAGGAATAGAGAAAGAGAGATCTTCCTTCTTAACTGTAGATCCTTGAGCTAGGGAAAGGAAAAACATAGGAAACTAAAGTTTTATTTTACATTGGCTAGATTTTTTTATTAAATAAAAAATCTTAATGTTTAAAATGAAGCTATCTTTATAACTGAAAGTACCTGAAAAGCTATACACTCTTTCCAGGGGTCATTGTGGGGCAAGAAAGGGGATTCTCAGTAGCATAATTTAGGACAACAAGGAGTGAAAAAAATAAAATGATTTTCTGTTAAGACCTGTTTAAGTCTTGGTTATTGTTTAATAATTAACTGGCTATAGAATACAGTCATCTTCATAGAAAATTAAGACATTTCTTATAATTAACTAAAAGGTATAGTACTGCAGGTTTGATATGTTCTACATATACTATTTTCATTAGCTAAAAATAGACATTTGTTTGCATCTCCAGCAGCTGCACTTCATTCTTCCATCAATGCTGCCACTAATCGTTCTTTGAGGAATTCATTATTCTTTGACTTTCAGTCAGTATGGTTTGGACTGGGTTGATTCCACCTACTCCAGAGATAAGTGCTGATTTGGTCTAAATGAATCAGCAGATCTCATACCTCCTGGCCAAAGTGATTAGTTTAAGGATGACCACTTCACTTAATTCAGGGCAATTATGGACAATGAATAGGACTAGTACAGAAACTACTGATAGAAATTCTGTCTTCCCTCTGTACATTATAAGGAGATTGAAAGCTCTGGAATTGCAGTGGCTATTTTCCTACCATGAGATGAGAGAGGCTAGAGCTGCCAAATATCTACCAAGTGAAATATGAGGATAAATGAAGCCAGTACTGTAGAAGTCAAAGTAGAAAGACGTAGAGAGACTGGGTTGTCAGGGACATCATTTAAACTATTGGGTCAAGCTTTGTTTAGCTCTGGAATTTTAAGTTATTTGAGTCCTTTTATTATGTAAATTGAGTTGAGTTTTCAGTCACTTAAAATATAAAGAGTTCTAATGAATAAATTAATTTTATCTTGGTTTCTTTCTACAAAATTGGGCCAGTTGGCTATGAATATGTTATATCTTCCATATAAGTGTGCTCAGCGCTTTTGCAGATGCATCCTAGAATTGGCTGAAAGTGAGTTTGGATGACTCAATTGAAACCCATTTCTATAACTAAAAAAAACCTGTAAAGCACAAGGTCCATGCTTAAGGTGTATGAATAGTATTGATAGTATAAACAAAGATATAATTACTTTCTATTATTTTGGGACTCTGGATACAAGGATCAGTTCATATTTAAGTGCTTGCCTTAGAGTCTTCCTGGTGCTTGCTGTCTCTGTGTGTCTAAAGTTAGATTGTATATCAGTGTTTGAGAGGTCCTTAGCAAGCTTGTCTAGTACAACCATACTAATTTTCACATGGGTAAACTAAGGTCCATAGGGAGAACGATTATCCCACACAGTTAGTAGCCAAACACCACACCCTGATTATATCAGTGTTGTTTGTAGTATAGCCACATATAAGCTGCTTGCATATGTAGATGGTTTACTAGGAAAGTTGCCCTCAGTGCAGCATGCTTGATGTTTTAATCTACTTGCTGCCGTTGAAGCAACATGGCTATTAATTAGAGCAGATTACAGATGAGATTAAGGGTATGGTTTTAATCCTATATGTGCCAGTGAGGTAGGCATCAGTAATTTTTACTTGCTCACCATCCTCTTTTCTGGTTAAAGAGCCCAACTCTTCCTTTTAGCTTAATTGCCCCTCTCAGGTTCAAAAATGAGCAAATGACTCAGGATTGGCCAATAAAAGGAGGATATTCCCCTAGTCACAGTGATTGGCTTGGGAGTTAGTAAATATGCAAACCAGTTGAATCAGAGAAATTCTTGGGACACTTATGGCAATAGTAGAGATGAGGAGCTTTTTTTTTGTTGTTTTGTTGTTGTTGTTGTTGTTGTTAAGGTTGTTATGTTAGTAGAATGGAAGTTTAGAGATGCTGAACATCTTCTTTATTACTTTGTTTGGAATAGCTTTCAGCTCAAAGGAAGTCAGAGTTGAAAAGTGACGGCCCGGCAGGGCATGGCTCAGTGGTTGAGCGTCGACCTAGGATCCAGGCAATCGGGGTTCGATTCCCAGTCAGGGCACATGCCCAGGTTGTGGGCTCGATCAATGACTCTCTCATCATTGATGTTTCTATCACTCTCTCTCCCTCTCCTTTCCTCTCTCTGAAATCAATAAAGATATATTTCTAAAAAATAAAAGAAAAATGATGGAGATTTCTAAAGATATCATTTGAATTTTCTGCTCAACTCAGCCTTACTACTGAAACTTTTAGACACATTACATGATATATTCCCCTTTCTTGATTAGACTAGTTTCAACTGTGCTTTCTGTCACCAAAAGAGCCCTGATTAATGCAGGCTTTTATTTCCCTCACATCCACAGTGGCACATATAGTAGATATAAGCTGTCACTTAGCTAAAGCCTCCTTCTTTGAAATTGTCCTCATTGTCTTAGTCCCTGATGGAAAGATAGTGGGCATGTTTTGGGTTGAAGTAAACACCTACCCCAGGAGTTATCAATCCATAAACTATGCTGAGACAATCATTTGTACACAATGACTGAAGGAATTAGCTATAAGGCCATCTTGAGTTGGGCTATGGTTGGTGTCATGGCCAGACAAAGTCACTTACAAGTCATAGTTATGGTAAATCATAGAAACCATAAAGAAAGAAAGCTAATCTGTAAAGAAAACAGTAGAATAGAGCACATATACACAAGGACCATTTGCACAAAGAAAACTAGTTTGAGTGGGCTTTTATTCTTTAGAAACAATTGGCCCTTTCACCCACATATCCCAGCACTATGCCAAAGGATGAGGAAAGTTCATTACAAGCCTACCTGGACTAGAGGAAACATAGCTAAAAGCAGAAGATTGGGTTGGTCTGTAGCATGGATTTTAAACATAAAGAAGAGTGCCTGCTACACCTCAATTTCTTGACTCTCAATTTGAAGCTTAAAATCTGTTGAGAGAGAGAGAATAACTATCTTACATATTATTATTTTCTAGCCTGAAATTCTAATGATTTGGGTAGAGAGTTTTCTTCCCTTCCTTACCAATCCTTCCTCCCCCTTTTTCCTTTTGTGTTCTGACCCCTTTGAGCCTCTCGTCCTTTCCTTTGAGGAGGATGATTTTTTTGTATCATTAAAATGAATGTGTCATTAAAAATGCCTACTCTACCAAGGTTATGTAAGGAATTAATAATAATCAGAGCATTGTTAAAATAACTTAGAAGCAAAGAAGGAGTGAATATTTTGCCTCCATTGTCAGAACAATAAAGCTCAACTTAATTTCCTCTTGGGAAATCTTAGTTGTCTCCTCTTAGCTGAAGACAATAGCAGAGGCAGCAGCACTAAGCAGCACTTACATAAAATAATGCATGTGAAGCATTAGCACAGTTCCTGGCACATTGTGAAGACTCGGCAAATGTGAGTAATTCATGTTGTTGTTATTATTATATTAAAATGCTCACATTTGCAGTTCTGGACAAGATACCCTTGAACACTGGCCATACCAAAGAATCACACTCAAAGAGGCTTTAGCACCAGAATCTCAGGCCCTCTTAAGTTTTTTAAGTGCTTTCAGATTTATTATTTCATTTTTTTTCTGACACAAGTTTGGATTTGTAATTGGAAGTTTTAGCTAGAGCAGTTATCAGAGTAAAATGCTATTGTATTCAAGTCATCCACTGCCATTGCAGAAAGAAAATATTGATAAAATGGAGGTTTCCCTCCTTAAAAGCATTAAGCAGCTTGTTTATAATGTTGGAGAGACACAAAGATTTTTGTTTTTTTTCAGTGAATAAAGACAAGTCTTTAAGTACTGAGCTAAAATGAGTAATAAACAGGTTTGGAAACCAACTTTATGAAGCCTTATTTCCAATTTAATAAACACTCACATAACACTAAATATGTGACAGGCATATAAAAGTTTAACAAATATTAAACCATTTATCTTCATAACCCAATGAAGTGTGTTAGGTACTAATATGTGGCCACCACCATTTCACTATTGAGAAAGTTAAGGCAAAGAGGGACTATACAAATAGCTCACCACCATGCAGCCAGTATGTAATAGAGCCTGGATTCAAACCTAAGCAGCCTGGCTCCAGTCCATGCTCCATACCATAATGCTGTGCTGCCCCTTCCACACACACCTGCCAAGTACTTGCATCTCCTCGACAGGGTGTAGGCCAACACTTTCTCAAGTAATTCCCCTTTCAGTGCCACCTTCTCAGCATCTGTAGACTCCTGGAGAGAAAGCTTCTGGTGGCAAAACTATGTGTACCTTAGTCTACTGACCTTTCTAGGAGATACAGCTTCTGGCTCAAAAGAGTCACGGAACAATTCTACAGTCGCCCATGAGTGCTGCAAAGGTAGTCACCAGAGCCATGAAATGACTTTAGTTTTAACTCTAAGGCACTATCCTCTGTTCCTTTAATAAATAATTTTTAAGAAATCACTTGCTTTCCCTTTCCTAGACATCCACTCTCCAGCAATCAAAATCTCCCCTTGATTAGCCAATCACTTTCTTTGCTAAAAGAAGAAGGACAGAAGGATGGAGCTTGTTCTTTCTTAAGTTTGGAAGCTCCATCTTTAATTGGTTAGACCGCTGGACAAGGAACCCAGAAACAGACAAAAAGCATCCCCATGGAGTCAGAGAGAGGTTGGAATACTGTCAGCACACAGAACAGATGAAGTCACACTCCTTCTCTAGAGAGGGAAAACTATAAGCTGATTTCTGAACTCATTATACATCTTTTATAATACATTGTATATAAATGTTTAAACTGAATATAATTCCTTTTTTTTAAAAAAAAAATAGTGTAGTATTTAAGTGTATGGACTTTGGATACAGACTTCCTGTATTCAGATCTAATCTCTTAATTTCACCTTTGCTACCTGTGCATTGTTCAGCTTTATTACCTTGAGCGAGTCACTCAACTGCCCTATTGCTCAGTTTCCCCATTTCTAAAATGGAAATAATAATAAATAGCCTACAATATACCTAGTTTATAAGCTATAGCCTATTGCTTCTAGGCTATGAGCCTGTACAGCATGTTACTGTACAAAACAACATGAGATTAAATTAAGCACAAGAGAAAATGATGCAATAAAACAATCGAGAATCGGTAAATTCTAGATGTATAAAGCTGCTGTCAAGGTAACTGGATTATACTGTTTTACAGCAAACTTTTTTTAAGTAAAAAGAGTATGCTCTAAAATAACAATAAGATGTATAATATAGTAAATACATAAAGCAATAACATACATAGTCAGTTATTATCATTATGAAGTATTATGTGCTGTATATAATTGTATGTTCATAGCAGCACAGCTTACAATAGCTAAGATCTGGAAACAGCCCAAGTGCCCATCAGTAGATGAGTGGGTAAAAAAGCTGTGGGACATTTACACCATGGAATACTATGCAGCTGTGAAAAAGAAGGGTCTCTTACCCTTTGAGAGAGCATGGATGCACCTCGAGAATATTATGCTAAGTGAAATAAGCCAGTCAGAGAAAGACAATTATCACACGATCTCACTCTTATGTGGAATCTAAAGAACAAAATAAACTGATAAACAAAATAGATCCAGAGACATAGAAGCATGGAACAAACTGACGGACCTCAGAGGGAAGGGGGTGGGTGGGAGGGTGGGAAGAGATTATCCAAAGAACTTCTATACATATATACATAACCCATGGACACAGGCAATAGTGTGGTAAAGGCCTGGGGTGGAGGGGGGGCAGGGTAGAAGGGTTTAATGGGGAAAAAGAGGACATCTGTAATACTTTCAACAAATAAAGATAAATTTAAAAAATAAAAATAATAAAAATAATGTATTTTCTAAGCACCAAAATATAAAATGCTCATTATATATTATTTGGAAAATAAAGAAAAGAGCAAAGGAAAAATTCATTGGGCACCTACCTCATTATTCAAACTAAACCACTGTCAACATATAGTTTTTCAGGTTTTTTTGTATGCAAGCATGTATGTGTCTGTGTGTCTGTGTGTTTGTGTGGGTGATACATATATAATTTTTTAAAATATATCTTTATTGATTTCAGAGAGAGAGAGAAAGAGAGATAGAAACGTCAATGACAAGAGTCGTCATTGAGCGGCTGCCTCCTGCATGCCCCTGACTGGGGATTTAGCCCACAACCCGGGCCTGTGCCCTGACTGGGAATCAAACTGCAATCTCCTGGATTCTAGGTCGATGCTCAACCTCTGAGCCACAACCGGCTGGGCCACACATACAATTTTTAAGTGGATCAATACTTACTGTACATAAGGATTTGGATCTTGACCTTTCTCTTAGTAATAATATATCATGAACATTTTCTTATTTCATTAAATATCCTTATATAAAACATGATATTGGAAAACTTTATAAAGTGGACAAATTAAATTCTTGTCTTGTTTTTTGAAAAGTCTAATGACTGCTATCACTGGGTCAAAGATTATTGTAAATTAAGACAAGCCAGAAAGTACTAGAACCAGGAGTCAAGTAGGACTGATGGGCTTGTGGCTAATAGTCTAACTAGGCCCCTTTGGGGATCTGGTTCACACATTAAAGTAAGTCATAAGGATGAAGCTAGAGATAGTATCCAGGAGGTCAGAAGAAACAGAAAGAGCATAAGCAAGTTCCAAATTATAGTACATGGGCTGAGAATAATACTCAGAAAAGTCCAGATTAGTTGGAGGCCCAGCACAGGTAGAGTCAGAGGTCAGAGATCAATGTCCCAAAGGTAGGAGGGGAGCACAGAGTCGGAGTATACACAGGTCTGGATTGGGGATTCAAGACAGCGATAAACAAATATTTTTGAAATAGAGAGGGATGAAGCACAGGAACTCAGGATCTGGGTCAGGAAACAGATCAACACAATGGAAAGTTCAGAGGGTCTTTAGAGTTGTAACAGTTACTGCCATAGACCCTCTACTTGCTGATTGAGGGCAAGAGGACTCAGGTCATCACTGGGAACAACAGCAATCACTTAGCCTGCAATAGATATGAGAGGCTAGAAACTGGGCTGAGAATGCAGACCACATTTTCCAGATAAATTTTTCAAAAACTGTATGAAACTAAAACTTGCTATTTTTGTGATAAAAAATGGTTAAATAACAGTGTTTTGGTGTGGCTCAAATCATGTAAATCTTTGGTATAAGAGGTCAGTATCAAGGTGAGGGCAAGTGGGGTTGGTGGAATGAAAGAATACAGATTGAGAAGTTTGGTTATGTGGGCTATAACAACATATGGTTTTACTGTACATAATAGCTAACTTTTAAGCCTGCATATAGTAGATATTCAGTAAACATTTTTAATTAAAACATAGTCAATAATATTGTAATAACTATGTATGGTGCCAGTTGAGTACTGGAAATATCAGGGAGAACACTTTGTAAAGTACATGACTGTCTAACCATTATGCTGTACACCTGAAACTAACACAAAATAACATTGAACGTAAAAAAAAAAAAAAAACAAACAAACAAAAAAAAACTTGTTAAAGACAGCATTTGACTAGTCACAGTGAGACATCTTATGAAAGAAGAATGTGTCACTGTGCCCTAAAAGAGCTTACTCATTTTTTGAAGAAAAATGAAACAATTAAGAAGAAAAGGTACTCATTATCCCAGTGTTTAGGACTAGAACACCACAGCCAGTGAACATGTAGAAATCTAAACAAGGGAAGCTAGGGATAAGTATTTCCTAGAAGGGCTGAAGAAGGTTTCCAGGAAGAGGGGAAAATCAAGAACAGGAAAGGTTTGGGCACAAAACATAAGCAAAGGGTCAAGAAGGCTCTCATCACCAGATTTCCTACCATTTTTTAAAAATGTTATTGTTGATGCTATTATAGATATTCTCCATTCCCCCCACCCCCTTTACCCACCTCCATCCAGCCACACCTCCTCCCTCTGGCCATCACCGCACTGTTGCCTGTGATCATAGGCTATGCCTATATGATCTTTGGCTAATTTCTTCACCTTTTTTTCATCCAGTTCCCACATCTCCCTTCCCTCTGACCTCTGTCAGTCTGTTCCATGTATCCATGCCTCTGTTTCTATTTTGTTCATCAGTTTATTTTTGTTCATTATATTCCACATATAAGTGAGATCACATGGTATTTGTCTTTCTCTGACTGGCTTATTTCACTTAGCATAATAATCTCCAGTTCCCTCCAAGCTGTCACAAAAGGTAAGAGTTCCTTCTTTTTTACAGCTGCATAGGAATTTGTATAAATGTACCACGTCATTTTTATCCACTCCTCTACTGAGTGGCACTTGGGCTGTTTCCAGATCTTGGCTGTTGTAAATAATGCTGCTATGAACATAGGGGTGCATATATTCTTTCTGATTGGTGTTTTTTGATTCTTACGATATATTCCCAAAATTGAATTCCATTTTTAATTTTTTTGAGGAAACTCCATACTGTTTTCCATGATGGTGGCACCATTCTGCTTTTCCTCCAATGGTGCACGAGGGTTCCCTTTTCTCCACATTCTCACCAGCACTTGTTGTTTGTTGATTTATTGATGATAGACATTCTGACAGGTGTGAGGTGATATCTCATTGTGGTTTTAATTTGCATCTCTCTGATGATTAGTGACATTGAGCATTTTTTCATGTCTCTTGGCCATCTCTATGTCCTCTTTGGAGAAGTGTCTATTCAGGTCATTTGCCCATTTTCTAATTGGATTGTTGGTCTTCCTGGTGTTGAGTTGTATAAGTTCTTTATATATTTTGGAAATTAACCCATTATCAGATGTATCATTGGCAAGTATGTTCTCCCTATTGCTTTTGATGTACTTTCCAAACTAGTGTTCCTCAGCCTATGTTATAGCGACAACCAATTCATCCACCCTGAAGAATATTCTGCAATATACTAATCTTGACATGCTTTCTTTTTAAAGATTTCCCTAGTCAACATTGGGAATGTTGCAGTTTCTCTTGGAGATTCATTATGTATATTAACACACTAAACTTTATGAAGAGCTCTGCAATAAATAAATAAATAAATCAGGTTTTACTTTGTTTAATCAGCTTTTCTCAATACAACTTGACTATCAAAGCTTTTGTTTCTTATGCACACTGCATAAGAAACTTCTGCAGAAGAGTAATCAACTTAAATTCTCTATTAAAATATTCAAAAATGAGGAACAATAAAAAGGAAAAATAGGGTAGAGGTTCAAGAGAAGTGCCAACTGCTGTCACTACAGAGGAAAAGGGAGAAGAAACAGGAACAAAACATTTTAATAGGTGGTTTGTGTACAGAATCATGGTTGAAATACACTGTTCTAAGCCACTACCCATTTCTAATCCCTTTATACCTGACTGAGATGTATGACATTTGAGCTTGTTTAATTTGATGAACAAATAACCATTTCAGCTGCAGACATGAAAGCTGTACCTTTTTTATTGGAACTCCTGATGTTAAAATCCCTTCTCTCTCTCTTTCCTCTCTCTCTTCCCCCCGCCCCCGCCCTCAACTATGCTCTTTTGTGGAAGATTAATTTTGAATTTGTTTGAGTTCTGATTATTGAAGATTGGGGTATATCATTGGCCTTTGAAAAGAGAGACATTCCCATTGTTGCTCTTGCTTTCCAGAAGTGTGTACTGGCAGTAGCTGATGAGGAAATCACCTTCTTATGTTCATAGATGGAAAGCTTCTTGGAGGAATAAATCCTTCCCTTGGAGATGTGCAAGCAGAATGTAGTAATCATTCAGCAAGCTTGTCATAAGGTAGAGATTGATCTTTATGATTTTTAAGGTCTCTTTCAATCCTAAGGGTCTAGTATTCGGTTGATGGTTTGCAAACCTCTCTGGACATTAAAATCTCTTGGGGGAGTTTTTTGAAAATACCAAATGCCTAGGTTTCACTCCAGAGCAATAAAATCAGAATCTGTGGAGGTGGGCCCCACACATATTATTGTTTAAAGGCTTGAAAATGACTTGAGAATGCTTCCAGAGTCGAGAATAGCAGGATTAAATATTTTTAACCCTTCATTAAAAGTACAGAGCCTAGTATGGCAGATTTTATGATTCCATTATTCCATACTGGATTTGTATTCAAGCAGAGTGTCTGCCAACATGGGATGATTTGAGGGGCACTGGGTAGATTTATCCCTCTGTTTCCCCAAATTCCCTATGGAATAATCATAGTTTCTAGAAATTCTCCCTATTAGAGGTGTGTTGTTTTATGTTAGGCCCCCAGAGTCCCCTATTAAAATGCAAATACCCTAGGCCGAAGGAGAACATTAAAGCTATTATTAGTCATTGGTATCCTGTGGTTTAATGGATCAGCTTGTCATCTAACAGGGCCAGGAGGGAATAGGAAAGGTACAGGAAGAAAAACATTACTTACTCAGAGATCCTGTCAAGAACTGCATCAAAATTTTACTGTCTTCTTTCCCTGTATTTCTCCATTGCTCTCCCCTTTCAGTTTTAAGATTACTCATCTGAGCCTCTACATTTGCTGCCTGTGAACTATGAGTCATTTTTATCCATTTTGTCCCTGTTGGTGATAGCATATTAGCATATTTTGTATCTTACAAGGAACTGGGATAGGGAGCTTTTTTTTTTTTTTTTTTTTAATGTTAACAATTTCTTCTAGTCTTCTCTTTCTAAAAACAATACAGTGAGAATAACAAGTAATGCTGGTTGTCTATGCAGGCCACTAAATTACCCAATTACCAAACTGATTGTGGGGGTCAGCCAATTTAATGAAATCGTAAAATTTAGCAAAAAAAAAAAAAACAAAACAAAAAAACAAACAAAAACAATTTGATCCCCCAGCCCCATGCTCACAAAAGCACCAGCTATTTGAGGAACCTGACCAAACTGACCAGAGGTTTTTGTACCATGTTCTTACAATTTCATTGACATTTTCTGAACAACTGGCTATGAGTTTGACATTTTAGCTTCTTAGTAGATAGTTTTAGGCTCCAATGGATACAATTTGGATAGAGATGATCAATACACCTCTTTTATTGCTAAAGTCTACTGTGTCACCCCTTCTTTCTATCCCTAACTTTGTTAACCACATTTGGCTGTCACTTGACAACTGCATTTTTTTTTGCACTAAGTCACATATCAATGATAACCATCTCTTTCTGCCCTCTAAAATATCTCCATTTGTCCACATCTCCTATTTAACAAATAAATTTGTCCTTTAGTTTATTTCATGTAACACAATGCTCAATTAATCCCATTTAAAATGCTCTTATTTGCTCCTTTACTAATGTTATATAGCATTTTATTCCCCTAAAAAGATAATATTATATTCCCCTGGGTCTTTGTTTCAAAGATGCTCTAGCTTCTCAGATATTTTGCCCATCTTCTCTAGCTAATTTTTGGTATTTGATAATCCCTCAACATATTTATTCATTTGTTGTGGCCATGTCTTCAAAATCCTCATTGAATTCGTAATCCAGTTTAGTAAAAATTTCAGTTAAACTGGTTATTATGGCATCTGTTTAAGTGACTGAGTTCATTGTTTCCTTTCATTTATTTCAATCCCTTTGGTATGTGCATAGGCACATCCTTTTGGAAAGCTAGGGCTGTGTTCATGAACAGAAAGTAAAGGGAAGCAAACTGAATAATACAGGTAAAAAGATTTTGTCCTCAATTGTTTGGCTCTTTCAAACTGCTGAAGATGAACTTTTGTCCAAATTATCTAGACAACTAAAATTATTTAATATTTTTGAGATTTCCTTTATGCAGTTTTTTTTTTTTTTTTTTAATTTTGATTCCTCCCATTACTAACCTAGCCCAGGCAAAGGGCTGGAAGTATTGCAAGCCATTTAACCAGTCTCTCTATCTCTAGTTCAGGAGTTGGCAAACTATGGCCCACAAGGCAAATTTATCCTGCTGTTTTTGTAAACAAAGCTTTATTGACACATAGCCATACTCCTTTGTTTATGTATTAACTAATATGATTTTGGACTATAATGGTAGAGTTGAATAGTTGCAACAGAGACCATATAGTCTAAAATATTTACTACCTGGCCATTCACAGGAAGCACTTGCTGACCCCTGCTCTTGTATCTTCTTCATTGATCCTGTATCTCATTGCCACATTCATTTTTCTAAAATACCAATGTCATGTTACTCTTCTGGACAAAAACCTCAATTGAACAATTGATATTCAGCTGTTATGCACTATTATAGCCTTACCCTTTTCATTTTTAGTGCCCATGCTTTGCTGGCTGTTAAATATTTTGAAAATCACCTCTGTTGAAATGGTTCTTACTTTCATGGAATAAAACCAAGCTCCTTATTCTAGCAGTCAATACCCTTTCTAATCTCCTTTCTTATTTGTTCCCTGTATGAACCACCTTTGCTTTATCCAGAACACACCCAGCTCATCCTTATCTTTGTCTTTTCCTTCAAACCACTCTCTTTTTTTGGAATGCCCCAAATCGTGCCTTTATAAATATGTAGATAATTCCTGCTTCTTTACCTTGACATCTCAGTTTATACATGTTATCCTGATATAACTATTAATGATGCTTCCTTTCATTCTCAAAAGTGTCCTACTCTGGACAACAGATTATGTGTTTCTCATAGCTATGAACCATATCCTTCCTTCAATGATTACTTCAAATCCTATTGTTCCCATGAAGACTTTGATGTCTTCAACCTACAAAGCTTCCTTCTTTCAAGTTCTCTTAGTATCTAGAACACTCATATGTTACCTATAGTATGGAATCTTAGACTCGGTATATTTTTTCTTTTGTAATATTGACTCTCAAAATATGAGTTCTCTTCACATAAGAACTATTTTTATATCTATATCTACATATCTATATCTATCCATCATCTATCTATTATCTATCAATCAATTAATCAATCATCTATCTATCATCTATCTATCTATCTATCTATCTATCTATCTATCTATCTATCTATCTATCTATCTATCATCTATCTATCTATATCATCTATCTATCTATCTATCTATCATCTATCTATCTATCATCTATCTATATCTATCTATCATCTATCTATCTATCTATCTATCTATCTATCTATCTATCTATCATCTATCATCTATCATCTATCTATCTATCATCATCTATCTATCTATCATCTATCTATCTATCATCTATCTATCATCATCTATATCTATCTATCATCTATCTATCTATCATCTATCTATCATCATCTATATCTATCTATCATCTATCTATCTATCTATCTATCTATCTATCTATCTATCTATCTATCATCTATCTATCATCTATCTATCTATCTATCTATCTATCTATCTATCTATCTATCTTTCTATCTATCATCTATCTATCTATCTATCTATCTATCTATCTATCTATCTATCTATATCTATCATCTATCATCTTCTATCTTTCTATCATTTATTTCTGTTCCACAGATGTTTATTGAGAACTTTCTATGTGCCCATAGTTTGGAACTGCTTCCAGGGAGAAGTAGGAATTTAATCCCATTTATGGATTCAACAGACATTTGTTGAGCAGCCCCTGTTTCTGGAACTGGGGCTATATGGAAGGTAAGGAATACGTGCCTCCAGTGATGAGGAAGGCAGTGATAAGTCCTATAAGACAGCACCAGATTTGCACTGCTTACTTCCAGCAGAGGCAAATCAGAGAAAGCTTCTTGGAGGAAGGGTCAGCCTGGCACAGATTCAACTTCATGAACCCACCAATATTTAACCCTTTGCTTCAGTGTGGTGGTTCAACTTCCTGGCTGTCGTGTCATAGGTTTTGTAACTGTTCAGCCCTTAGACTATCTCTCATAATACATGTATATGTATGGATTTATTGGTTGATTTAGATAATTATCTACAATCATGATGTAGGAAAGACATCTTGGATAAAGGAGCAATATTCTTCAAAATATAAAATGATAATAGCATAAACTATTCTATCAACCCTTTCCTGCCATTACTAAGATGACTCTATTGACAAATCTTTAATATTCAAATGATTTTTGAGGTTCACCCATTTAACTAGAGTGGTTTGACAGTTTTCATTCTTAGAGGCATGTAATAGGAAGGGCATTATAATAGGAGCTATGAGATTGAGGTTTTTATTCTTGGTTCTATCATAATCACTTAAACTCTTTAAGTCTCAGTTTACTCATCTGTCAAAGAAATAAGGCTAAGTTATATGATTTCTAGGAGCTAACATTCTTTTATATTCAAAAATTAATGTAATCAACAGATGATTTGTACAATATGGATCAGGATAGGTTAAGTAATATATTCTATAGAACTACCTGAATTCATCCTCAATTAATTTATTAAACTCAAATTTACTTTCTGATAGTCACATTTAGTTTAATTACCTAAAATTGTATTCTTGAGACAGAGAAAATTTTTATTTAAAGTGTGTGTGCCTGTATGTATAATAAACACATATGTTTTGACAATGAACTGATTTGGTTAATTAAATTTTAAGAAAGGGAGATTCTGGGAACATGGGTGAACTGAATATATAGCATCTTTCCCCTCAGGCCCTAACTACAAGCAAAATGGATATGAGTGCCCATGGGCAGCTGGGTACAAGCAAGACCTGGGGCTTTGTTAGTTAGAAAACTGATATAGAACTCTCTCCCTCTATACTGTGTAAGTGCATGAAGGTGACTTTCAGGAATCCTCTAAGCCTAAAGTGAAGACTGTAAATTGCTAGATCTTGGACTTTTACACACCTATGAATCCTTGTGGAAAGGATTGATATTGGCCTTACATGAGATTGCCAGGTCACCTTGCCTCCTAAATTCCAACAAGAAACTGAGGTAGTGATCCAAGTTTTTCCTCCTTGAGTAAAGAAGAATATGAGATAAACAAGAGTAATGAGACTTCTTCCAAGTGTCTCACTAGGAGATTAGCACTCTACCTACTTTGACACTCCTGACTTACGGGGATAGAGAGCACTTTGGATTCACTGCAGGACTGCTGACACTCAGGACATGCTGCCTACCAGAGCTGAATCCCAAAGAGCTGACAGTGGAAAGTAACAACCCCATCTCAGGGTACCCAGCAGCTAGAGAGAGGAAGA
Source organism: Miniopterus natalensis (assembly GCF_054644295.1). NCBI lineage: Eukaryota > Metazoa > Chordata > Mammalia > Chiroptera > Miniopteridae > Miniopterus > Miniopterus natalensis. The sequence goes on from NC_142103.1 coordinate 21,175,574, forward strand.
TCAAGCGGAACACACTGAATACATGCTCAGCAAAATAGAACTGCTGGAAAGGGTAGATAAAAACAAATAAAAATAAGAGCACGGAATGAAGTTCAAGTGCAATATAGAAAACATTTTCTGGAATAAAAAAAGAATAATTTTCCATCTACCCAATTCTTTAAATTAATTAAAAGAAAAGATGGTCACTATGAGATGAATTGGTGTACATACATTAGGATAGGCAGCCTGGGAATATGTTTAAAATGTTTAACAAGGACTCATAAAGGAGACATGCTTTAAGAGAAACTTTGTAGATGTTTAGAGCAGGGTCTGGCAAACTACAGCTCAAAAATCAAATCTGACCTGTCACCTATATTTGTATGGCCCGTGACCTAAGAATGCTTTGTTGTACCTCTTTAAATTGTTGAATAGTACAACAAGAATGTTTCATGACGTGAAAATTATGGAAAATGAAAGTTTTAGAATCCACAAATAAAGTTATTAGAACACAGCAATATTCATTTGTTTATGTATTATTTCTGATTTATGTGAAAAGCAAAAGCAGAGCTGTGTGGCTGCAATAGAGACAAGGTCTACCAAGCTTAACATGTTTACTATCTTGCCTTTTACAGAAAATTTGCCAATCCCTGATCAAAAGCAATGTTATCCAATATGAATTTCTGTGACAATACAAATGTTCCATATATATTCTGTCCAATACAGTGTTCATTACCCATGTATGGCTATTGAGCACTTGATATGGAGCAAGAACAACTGAGTTAGTGAATTTTTATTTACTTTTAATTATTTTAAATATAATCACATATGACTTGTGGCTAGTGGCTACTATATTGAACAATAAAAGTTTAGAAATAAAAGTACTAACTAATTTAAGAAAAATTTAGGGGTTATAATATCAGCAACATATCGATTCTAAAATCTGATAAAAAAAAAAACCACTCAAACAGATTTTGCATACAATGGAAACTAAGTTGACATTAAGGCATTAATTGGGAAATCTCTAAGAAAATAACACAAAAAATACTAAAATAGCCCTGGCTGGTGTGGCTCAGCGGTTAGAGTGTTGACCTGCACACCAGAGGGTATTGGGTTTGATTCCCAGTCAAGGACACATACCTGGGTTGGGGGTTGGCTCCCCAGGCCCCAGTTGGGGCTGTGTGAGAGGCAACCAAGTGATGTGTCTCTCTCATATTGATGTTTCTTTCTCTCTCTCTCCCCCTTCCTCCTTCCCTTCCACTCTCTCTAAAAGTCAATGGAAAATATATCCTCGGCCCAGCTGGCATGGCTCAGTGGTTCAGCATTCACCTATGATCCAAGAGATCGAGATTTGATTCCCCATCAGGGCACATGGCTGGATTGTGGGTTCGATCCCTAGCAGGGGGCGTGCAGGAGGCAGCCAATCAATGACTCTCATCATTGATGTTTCTATCTCTCTCTCCCTCTCCGTTCCTCTCTCTGAAATCAGTAAAGACATATTTAAAAAAATATATCCTCGTGTGAGGATTAACAACAACAAAAAAACTAAAAAGACAAGGGAATTTAAATGATATATTAGAAAATATCTATTTAATACAAAAGAGGGCATTTATGGAGGAATATACGAACAAATAAGACATCACAGAAAACAAACGGCAAAATGTCAAACATAAATCCTGTTTTATCAGTAATTACATCAAATGTTAATGAATTAAACACTACAATTAGAGACAGAAATTGGGAGAATGGATAAAAATATGATCCAACTATAAACTATCACAAGACATACATTAGATTCTAGGACACAAATACTTTGCAATTGAAAGGATGGGAAAACAATAGATAGACCATAAAAGAAGAAAAGTGGCTATACTAATATCAGAGAAATAGACTTTAAGGAAAAAGCTGTTACTAAAAGCAAATAAGGATATTTTTCAGTGATAACAGGGTCAATCCATCAAGAAGACATAAGTTATAAACACAGAGGCACCTAACAGAGCACCAAAATGAATGAAGTAAAAACTGACAGAATTCAAGGAAAAAATAAACTATTGATCAATAATAGTTGGAGACTTCAACATCGCACTTTCAATAACAGATAGAACAACTAGACAGAAGAGCAACATGGAAATAGAATTTTTGAACAACACAATAAAGCAACTAAGACTAACAGACATCTATAAAACACTCTAACAACAGCAGAATCCACAGTCTTCTCAAGTGCATTTGGAACATTCTCCAAGATAGACCAAATGTTAGGCTATGAAACAATCTCAATATATTTAAAATGATTGAAATCATAAAAATGATATTTCCTGACCACAATAGGAGAACCACAAAGACAATTTGAAACTAATTTAAGATAAAAGAAAATAGAAACAAGATATAGCAAAACTTTGGATTCGAACTAAAAGGAGTACTCAGCGGGAAATTTATAGTTCTCAATGTCTATATTAAAAAATAAGTAAGATTACAAATCAATAACATAACCTTCAACCTTATAAAACTAGGAAGAAAAGTTAAACACAAGGCAAGCAGAAGGAAGCAAATGGTAATCACAGCATAAAGAAAATAAATAGAGAATAGATATGTAGGAAAAATAAAACCAAAAGTTGGTTCTTTGGAAAGATGAAAAGTTGAAATACCTTTATCTAGACTGACAGACACAAAGAGAGAAAGCAGGGTTTCACCTTTTTATGACTGAGTAGTATTCATATATAAACTACATTTCACTACCGCTTCATCTCTCCATAAATAGTGAGGTTGTATCCATATCTTGGCCACACTGTGAATAATGTTGCAAAAAATATAGATGTGCATGCATCTTTTAGAATTAGTGTTTTCATATTCTTCTGAATAAATATCCAGAAGGGAAATAGCTGGATCATATGGTATGTCTAGCTTTAATTTTTTGTAATATACAGATTATGTATCATAGAAATGTATACTTGAAACCTATATCATCTTATTAACCAATGTCACCCCAATAAATTTAATAAAAAATAAGATAAAGTGAAAACTAAAAAAATTTAATTGAAAAAAAAATTGGGGGGATCTCTATTTTGTTTTCTGTAGTGGTTGTACTAATTTACATGCCCACCAACAATTTATGAGGGCTCCCTTTTCTCCACATCCTAACAATTGTTTCTTGCCTTTTTGATGAAAGCCATTCTAAGAGGTAGTGATCTCATTGTGACTTTGATTTGCATTTCTCTAATGATTAGTGATACTGAACAATTTTTTATGTGCTTATTGGCCATCTGTATGTCTTCTTTTAAAAAATAGGAGGGTATAGGGGAAATAAATGGTGATGGGGAAAAATAAAATAAAGATAGATAGATAGATAGATAGATAGATAGATAGATAGATGATAGATAGATGATTAGATAGATGATAGATAGATGGTAGATAGATAGATGATAGATAGATAGAGATAGATAGATGATAGATAGATAGATAGATAGATAGATAGATAGATAGATAGATAGATAGATGATAGATAGATAGATAGATAGATAGATAGATAGATAGATGATAGATGATAGATAGATAGATAGATAGATAGATAGATAGATAGATGATAGATGATAGATAGATAGATAGATAGATAGATAGATAGATAGATAGATGATAGATAGATGAAAGATAGATATAGATAGATAGATGATGATATATAGATTAGATGATAGATATAGATAGATAGATAGATAGATAGATAGATGATAGATAGATAGATAGATAGATAGATAGATAGATAGATAGATAATAGATAGATAGATAGATAGATAGATAGATAGATAGATAGATAGATGATAGATAGATAGATGATAGATAGATGAAAGATAGATATAGATAGATAGATGATGATATATAGATTAGATGATAGATATAGATAGATAGATAGAGATAGATAGATAGATAGATAGATAGATAGATAGATAGATAGATAGATGATAGATAGATAGATAGATGATAGATGATAGATGATAGATAGATGATGATAGATAGATAGATAGATATAGATGATAGAGATATAGATAGATGATAGATAGATAGATATAGATAGATAGATGATAGATGATAGATAGATGATGATAGATAGATAGATATAGATGATAGAGATATAGATAGATGATAGATAGATATAGATAGATAGATGATAGATGATAGATAGATAGATAGATGATAGATAGATAGATGATAGATAGATAGATAGATGATAGATAGATAGATAGATAGATAGATAGAGATAGATAGATAGATAGATGATAGATAGATAGATAGATAGATAGATAGATAGATAGATAGATAGATAGATAGATAGATAGATAGATAGATAGATAGATAAATCCTATTCAAATTCTTTGCCCATTTAAAAAAATCAGGTTGTTTGTTTTTTGTTGTTGATGATATGTATGAGTTATTTATATATTTTGAATATTAACCTTTTATTAGATGATTTTCAAATATCTTTTCCCATTTAGTAAATTGCCTTATGGTTTTGTTGATGTTTCCTTGTTGTGCAGAAGCTTTTTAGTTTGATGTAGTACCATTTGTCTATTTTTGCTTTTGTTTTCCTTGCTGTTGGAGTCAAATCCACAAAAACATCACTAAGACCAATATAAGGAGCTTACTGCTTATGCTTTTGTCTATGAATTTTATGATTTCAGGTAAGTCTTTCATCCATTTTGAGTTAATTTTTGTGTATAGTGTAAGATAGTGGTTTTACAGTGTTTTCAACACCACTTATTGAAGAGACTGTCCTATTACCCCAATGCATATTCTCTTTCCCCCTCCCACAAATTAACTGATTATATATGTGTGGGTTTATTTGTGGGCTCTCAGTTCTGTTCCACTGATCCATGTTTCTATTTTTCTGCCAATACCATATTGTTTTGGTTATTATAGATTTGTAGTATAGTTTGAAGTCAGGGAGCATGGTACCTCCAACTTTGATCTTCTTTCTCAGGATTGCTATGGCTATTCGAAGTCTTTGTAGTTCCATACAATTTTTTTGTGTGTGTGTGTCAAAAGTGCCATTAAAATTTTGATAGGGATCTTGAGGGTATTATGATAAGTGAAATAAGTCAGAAAAAGACAAATATGGTATAATTTTAATCATATGTGAAATATAAAAAACAAAAAAAAATGAACAAACAACACAAAAACAATTTTATAAAGGCAGACCACAGATTGGTGGTTACCAGAGGGAGAGTGGCAGGGAAGAGAGAGAATGAAATGAGTAAAGGAGATCAATTGTATGGCGACAAATGGAAACTAGATTTTTGGTGGTGAGCAATGTAGCATATACAGATTTCAAATTATAATGTTGCACACCTGAAGCTTATATAATGTTATAAACCAATGTTATTGCAATCAAAAAGGTAAAAAGAGAGAAGACTCAAGTTACTAAAATCAGGAATGAAATAGAAGACATTAATACCAACCTTGCAGAAATTAAAGAATTATAAGGGAACACTATGAACAAATGTACAACAAAAAGTTAGATAACCTAGATGAAATTAAAAAGTTCCTAGAAAGACATGAACTACTGAAACTGTCTAAAGAGGAAATGGAATATCTGAATATAGCAGTAACAAGTAAAGAGATATAATTAGTAATCAAATTATCCACAAAGTAAAGCCCAGGACTGAATGGCTTCACTCTTAAATTCTACCAAAGATTTCAAGAAGAATTAAAATAAACTCTTCTAAAAGTGGAAGATAAAATCTTCATTTAAATTCATTCTGTGAAGCCAGTATTATTACTGTTATACACCATGACCAAGTAGAATATCTCAGGTATTCAAGGTTGGCCTAACATATGAAAGGCAATCAGTGTAATACACCTTGTTAATACAATAAAGGGGAAAACCTCGCATTAAAAAAAAATCATTTCAAAAGGCACCAAAATATCATTTTAAAAAATTCAACATCTTTTCATGCTAATAACACTCATTAAACTTGGAATACAAGGGATCTTCTTCAACCTAAAAAAGGCAATTTTTCAAAAAACCCCTAGCTAACATCATACTTAATGATGAAAGTCTGAAAACGTTCTTGTAAGATCAGGACTAAGACAAACATGACCACTTTCAACACTTCTATATTGTATTGGAGGTTCTAATCAGGATAATCAGGCAAATAAGAGAAATAAAAGTTACTCAGGTTGAAAAAAGAAGTGAAACTATTTTCCTTTGCATATGATATGATCATGTATATATAAAGTCTTAAGGAATCCACAGAAATAATATTAAAGCTAATAAGTTCAGCTTAATTGTAGGGTATAAGGTCAGCATACAAAAAGCAGTTGTCCTTCTGTACACTAGCAATGGACAATCCAAAATTGAAATTAAGAAAATTATTCCATTTGCAATGATATAGAAAAAAATAACATATTTACTAACAAATTTAACCAAAGAAGTTCAATATTTTACACTGAAAATTACAAAACATTGTTGAAAGAAATGAAAGAAGATGTAAATAAATGAAAAGATATCCAGTTCATAAATAGGAAGGCTTAATAGTAATAAGATGGCAATACCATCAAATTTTCTACAGATTTAACTAAATCCCTTTTAAAGAATCTTTTTTCAAAACTTAACAAGCTAATCCAAAAATTCACATGGAACTGAGAATAATCAAAACAATCTTTAAAAAGGACAAAGTTGGAGTACTCGCTACAAAGCTACTTCTGTATATCAAAACTTACTGCAAAGCTAAAGTAATTAAGATTGTGTGGTTTGATGTAGAATAGACATATAAATGAATGGAATATATTTCATATTCTAAAAATGAACCCTAATATTTATCATCAATTGACTTTTGGCATGGGTGCCAAGACTACTCAATAAGGGAAACGCTAACCTTTTTTAACAAGTAGTGTTTATACAATTGGATATTTATATGTGACAGAATAAAGTTTAGAAAACTACTATGCACCATATACTAAAATTAACTGAAAATGGTTCAATGACCTAAATGCAAGTGCTAAAATGATAAAACATCTAAAAGGAAACATAGGTGTATGTCTTTGTGACCTTGGATTTGGCATTATTTTCTTAGATATGACAAGTAAAGCATGCAATAAAAGAAAACAACAGATAAATTGGACTTCACCAAAATTAAAAACTTTTGAGTTCAAAGAATTCTATAAAAAATATGAAAAGGCAATCTACGGAACGAGAGAAAATATTTGCAAATCGTATATCTGAAAAGCTCTAGTCTCCAAAATATATAAAGAACTCTTGCAATTCAATAATTAAAAAAAGATATTCAAATGGCCAACAGGTACATGAAAGGGTGTGTCACATCACTAATCATTAGAGAAATGCAAATCAAAACCACATTGAGATATCAACTCACAAATGTGAAAATGGCTATCAACAAAAAGATGAGAAATAACAAGTGTTGGAGAGGACGTGGAGGAAAGGCAATCCTTGTGCACTGTTGGTGGGAAAGTAAATTGGTGCAACTACTATGGAAAATATTATGGAGGTTCTTCAAAAAGTTACAAATGTAACTGCTTTATGACCCAGCGATTCTATTTCTGTGTACATATCTGAAGAAAATGAAAACAAGATATTGAAGAAATATCTGTACTCCCATGTTCACTGCAGCATTTTTATAATAAACATGATGTGGAAACAACATAAGTATCCATCGATGGATAAATAGATAAAGAAGATATGGTGTATACATAAATACAATGGAATATTTTTCAGCCATTAAATAGAAAGAAATCCTGCCATTTGCTACAAACATAGATGGATCCTGAAGGCATTATGCTAAATGAAATAAGCCAGATGGAGAAAGACAAATATTGAATGGTATCACTTTTATGTGGAATCTAAAAAAAGTCAAACTCAGAGAAGAAAAGAGTAGAAACGTGGGTGCCAGGAACTAAGGGGCAGAGGAAAAAAACAACACTCTCAATAAACAGAATTAAAAATGGTCAGATTCAAATAGACATTTATACAAAGAAGATTCAGAAATGGACAATAAACATATGAAAATATGCTCAACATCATTTGTCATCAGAAAAATGCAAATCAAAATCACAATGAGATACCACTTCATATCCATTCAGCATGCCTGTCAAAAAGATAGACAATAAAACAAGTGTTGGCAAGGATGTGGAGAAATTGGAATCCTCATGCAACTGCTGGTGGGTGGTAATGCACAATGGTTCAGCTGCTTTGGAAAATGGTTTCACAGTTCCTCAAAAGTTAAAAATAGAGTTACCATATGACCCAGCAATTCTACTTTTAGGTATATATCTAAGATAATTGAAAACATATGTTCACAGTAAAACCTGAATATGTATATCAGCATTATTCATAATAGTGAAACAGTAGAAACAACACAAATTACGAATGGATTAGTCAAATCCATGCAGGGAAATATTAATTCAGCCATAAAAAGGGATAAAGCACTGATATATGCTACAATATGGGTAAACTTTGAAAATATTATGTATGTACAGCTTAAAAGAGTAAATCTTATAGTATGTGAGTTAAATCTCAATAAAATAATAATAATACAATCACTATCTTATAGGAAATCTAAGGCACTACATGTTATAATTGAGAGAATATATAAGAAATCTAGGAAAGCTAGACTCATTGGAACAAAAGTAGACATATTTGATCACTTAAAGTAAAAAAAAACTTTTATGTGGTAAAATATATCATAAACAAAATACCATAAACAAAAATTTGTAATACTGATGAAAGATGCAAGATTAATTTATAAACAAAGAACACTTTTAAATTGGAAGGAAAAAAACAAAAAACCCAATAGAAAAATGGGCAAATATATTGAATAACCAACTCATAGAAGAGTAAAAACAAAAAGATTCAGTTGTAGTCAAGGAAATGCAAATTAGAGCAAAAATGAGGTGTTTTAAATCCATCAAGCTGGCAAACTTTAAAGATCCATACAATACCCACATATTGCTAGTGGAAATGTGAAGTGCTATAGCCATTTATAAATAATTTGGAAACATCTATTGAAATGAAACATTAATTTACTCCTTAATTCAGCAGTCCAATTTATTATAGTTTATTCCATTATAAAAAGACATGTACAATCATGTTTATCGAAGCACTGTTCATACAGGCATAAAAAAAAACAAATTAGAGAATTCCCTCTACTACAGGAAGGCTGAATAAATTATTGTATATCCACTCCATAAAATATTATATAGCAATTAAAACTAATATAGCAATGCTATCCCAGATGACTGGGAGAGATTTTCAGAAAGTATCCTAGATTTAGGAGAGCAAGATGCAGAAAAGTGCATATAATATAATCTCATTAAATAATGACAAAAACCTATATACGTGTATATATGTATAAGCAAGAGAAAATATGGAAGGATATACTCTGAGTAACATGGATTACATGATGGAAAGGAAAACAGAGAAGGGATAACCAAGCAAAAAGAAAAGGGAAAAATAAAATTACAGATTATGATCTCATCTATATAAAATTATATATGCATCTATATGTATGGCATTTTAAATTAATGTATAAAATTATATAAAGATATTCACAAATCAAATTAAAAATTAATTTTGAGAATAAAATCAAGCAACAAAAAATAGCTCTTCAAAGCTATCTGACATTACTAATGTTATATAGTAACCCAATCGTACATATTTTGTTTCGCTCATCAAAATGGTGGTGGCACAATGAATGTAGGCACATTCTCCTTCAACTGTAAAAATTTGCTCATTTATTCAACCTTTATAGGTGTTCAACATTTATTGACCACCTATTATGTGCCTGGGGTTGTTCTAGATAGCTGGGAATATGTGTTGAGCAAAGTAGACATTGTACAAATCTGATGGTGATAAGTGCAATGCAGAAAAAGAATAAAAGTGTAGGAATTCAGAAGTGACAGGGAACTCTATATTGGATGGTGGTTAAGGAAGGCCTCTCTGATGAGGTGACATTTGGCCTGAGGGGAAGAATGTTCCAGAGCGAGGAAGAGCAAGTTTCAAGTCTCTGAGATACAGGATTGAGAAAGATTGTGGTAATTTCTGGCATACATGGCAAAAAGCAACCTGGGGGTGGGGAAGGGGCAAAGTGAAACCCAAGTCAAAAAGGTATTTGTATATTAGGGTTGCTTGTAGAAGTTTTGTTGGTAGTATTTTGCCTAACACACACAGATATTCAATAAATATGTGTAAAATAAGTGCTGCGTGCAATTGCAATGGGCACCAACAGCCAGCTTATTCAAGGACAAGAGCTCTCACCCTTTAGCAACTTCCTATGTCATTGTTGAAGCAACATCCCCCAAAAAAGTTGTTAGAAATTATTCAAGACTGTAATAAGAAACTGAAAGAAGTATTGCAAACAGCATAAGCTTTGGAGTCAGACAGATCTGAGTTTGAGTCCCAACTCTACCACCCAGTAGCTATGCAACCTTTAGCAAGTTATTTAACTTCTGTGCTTTAGCTTCCTCATTTATAAGATGGATATAACAGTGACTTTCTCATGTAGTTACAAAGATTATAATAGATGATGTGTGTGAAATGCTGAGCACCATGTCTGACACAAAGTAAGTAGTAGTTACTCCCCATTCCTTGCACATGCCTGATGCTTTAAAACTAGATAAATGAACTTACCTGACATTATCACATTTGATTCACACAACAGCCCTGGGAGGCAGGGTTACAACAAGCAGTATGGACTGCAAACATTCAAAATATTCGAGGAAAGAGAGAGCCCATGACCAAGTTAGCTAGGGGAAGGATGGGGTTTTTTTCTATACTACATCCAGTCACTCAACATCAGGAAAGCAATAATTTGCTCTTGTTTAGGCCTTGGCTACCAAGCAAAGAATATATATTAGTACTATTTGGAAAGGGTTAAAGGTAGTATTAATGAAGTCATAGATAATGACCCCTCTGGGATTTTTAAAATACTTTTTGACTATACCACATCTTCTAGGTTGAACCATATGAACTTGCTGATATTTAACTGATTTTTACCTATAAAAACTCCAATTTCATATGGTTCAATCTAATACACCATTACAGAATTTTTAAGGGAATTTTAAAATTATTGGTTCATTTTTTTTCCTTTAAGGCTGAATCAGGGAAGGATTAGAAATTACTTGTTCCTCCCTACTCTCACCTGCCACAAAATACGGGCATAAGTAGCATTTGTTTGATGCCCAGAATGATGAGTGCCATGTGATTGTCAGACTATAATGTCATATAATTAGCCTCTTTTGCATTTCATATTTACAGCGACATGTGGTTGAGCTCAAGCTTGTCTTTTAATCTTCCCCTTGTTCTGACTGGGGGCAGCCAAGTTTGACAGGTCTGTAATTTGGGCAAATGCTGTGCGGGAGACTAAAGAACAGCAGGAACAAATTGGCATCATTCTGTTAACATACTACAGAGAGAGTGTAACTGCAGCTTACTTCCCTGGTTGAGAGATTTGGGAGGGAAAGGTGAAAACTGTTAGTGGAGAATAAAGTGCTACAAGGTAGAAAAATGAACTGAATGGATTTTCACAGAAGGAAGAGGCTGAAAGAGAGTTTAATACAGAAGGGGTAGTAGAGTGTTTGATGGTTCAAGATAACATCATTAGAATAAAAAAATGCTAGATCTTGAAAGGCTCTGTGAGATTATGTAGTGGAACTTCCTTTAGAGATGAAGAACTGGAGATCCAGAAAAGGAACGCAACTTTTCCAAGATCACACCACAGTAATGGTACTCCCTCAAATGATATATGCCTAACCTAGGGAGTAGATGGAGGTGTGTGAGGGGAACCCAAAACAATAGGATTAACTTGATCTGTCTTGATTTTTGTTGTTCCAACTTTGCTACAGTTAATATAAACACAAATCATTCATAATCAGAGACATGCAAATTAAAATATTCACTTTATACCTTTCAGGCTGACAAAAATCAGAAATTTGGATATTGCTAAGGGTTGGAAAGGATAAGGAAAAAGAGGAACAAACTTTCCTCCACTGCTGGTGGGAGTCAAAGCCGGTGCAACCATTCTGGAGAACAATCTGGCACACCTTAGTCTATGGCATAGGCTAAGGAAACACATATTCTATGGCATAACAATTCACTTCCTATTATATATTCCAAATAAATTTTCACATGGGTCCATATGGGGACATGTACAAAGATATTCCCTGCATCTTTTCCTCGGAGGCAGAGAGTTTGCAGTTATCTGAGTGTTCATCCCAGGGAAAGTGGACATGCTGGAGTGTGATGCTTCATTGATTAGATGTATACAAACAGCATGGATGGCTCTTACACACACAGTGCTGAGAGAAAATCTAGGTACGGAAAGAAGATATATAATAAATACTATTTGCATAAATTAAAATGTATACATGTAAAACAATACATTTTAGAATAATACATTCAAATAAAAAGATGTCCAAAAACACATGAGCATCATTGCATATGTTGGCGGAAGAAAATGGGAAGGTGAGTAGGAGGCTAAAGGGGAATAAAATTAAAATGAAATAAATAGGAGTTAGAATGCCAGATTTACGTAAATTTTAAAAAGAAAATGGATTTCAAGTAAATGTTCTACTTCAGACTGGCTTTGGACTTTGTCCCTAATCTTGTGGAGAGTACAGGCAGAGGTAGAGTGGGGGAAGTTTCTGGTGCCGCCCTGGGGCTATTTTGGTAGAAGAACTTGAGAGGCCCTGAACAACACAGGGTAACCACAGGCTTTACTTATGGATCAGACTGCTCTACCTTGGCTCCTTCAGTAACAGCTTCTCTTCAGCGCTCCCTGAGGAGATGTCTAGGTCAAAGGAGCCTGCTAGACCTACTTTCTACCATTTCCATGTTCAACTCCTTGTCACTTGGTTCTTGAAGGGAGAGCTCCTGCCTAATCACCCCTGTCCCCACTCGTGCCCCCACTTCTGGAGCTTTCTCTCCTCAGCAGAATGAAGGATTCTGCTTCCCCAATAGCTTCTCCCAGGAGGGTTTACTGTAAGGGCTGCCATCCCATATTTACTTCACAGGCAACAAGAAAATACTCATCATGGCCAATGACAGTCATGATTATTTTACAACTTCCTAGTTTTACAATAAAAAGGAATGTTGTTAAAGCTGCAAAGCCCAGAATCTTGAGGCATGGTATTAAGTGTCTAAAGGTATGCAAATAAGACAGAAGAAACAGGGACTCCTCTCCTTGAAGACGACTCAAAGGGTTTGGTCAGAAATGGAGTGTGCACGGAAAAGGAGGAAAACTTGGGAAGTCCTGAAAATTTACAGGAGATTGTCAGAAAAGCCAGCCTGGTGGAACAGATACCTCATTAATAATGTCTTATGTTTATAAGCAGCACAATGATGAGGAAAACAAAATACCAATTTGTGAGGTTCCAATAAGAGAACACATGTGGAAGTAGGGTGAAGTTTTAAGCTAACAGTATCATTGAACTATTTCCATATTTACAATCTGTCTAGTTGCCAAAACTCATAAAAGGTCTAATAGACATTGCCTACATTTTTCTCAATAATACAACAATCTTAAAAGTTCTTTATATACCCTTCACTTGGATAACCTTCCTCATCACTACTGAATCATTTACTTCCTTGGCACTTTTGCCCATTTTAGAGGTGTCAGCATCTGTTTTTCCATCGTATTTATCCTAACCTCCAACAGAACAATGAAGGGAAATGAAAAGATCCTGCCAAGCAGGATCAAAAAGTTCCCAGCATTAGGATTACACATGGTGTTAGGGAGTTGTACATTGCTTAATCAGTTTTATCCTACTTTCTGAACTTTAAAAAGAAATGCCTTTATTGGTTTCAGAGAGAGGAAGGGAGAAGAAGAGAGAGAGATAGAAACATCAATGATGAGAGAGCCTCCTGCACACTGCCCCCTGGGGATTGAGCCCAAAACCTGGGCATGTGCCTTAAATGGGAATCGAACCTTGATCTGGAGTATCTGAGGTCAATGCTCAACTGCTAAGCCACGACTACCTAGCTATTTTTTCAAGTTTTAAACTTCCTAGTGTAATGTTGGAAAGTAGGTTTAGGTCTGCCACAGAGAAGCAAATCTTCTAATCTCTCTGAATCTCAGTTTTTTCACACTAACCAATGCTTGGCATGTAACTGGCATTTGCATGGAGAATTGAATGCAAATCTGTAAAATGATGATGAACATAGCTTTCTTACAAGATTGTTGTGCAATCAGCTGTATATAGATATGTTGTTAGTATAGTGTAAGTTTTACTTATATATGTTATACTATTTGGTATATAGGAGGCATTCAAAATTTTCCCACTTTCATTTTGATATCTTTTTGCCCTCTAAATTCCATGCTGAGAATACTCACTTACATAGCTTCTCTGCCCTTTTTCTTTGGTATTCTCAAATTTCCCATTGGCATCCATCTTTTTGGAGTGAAGGAGGACAATAAAAAAGACAAATTCACTATAACGTTTATTCCTGAAATGGCAGCAGGGTTACACAGGGGCTTCAAATGTATTATTAATGTTTTACTGCTACACTAAATAGTGGGTACACAAACAGTTGTCTTGGTGGCATCTATCTTTATAACTTCATAATTTGGGGTACTTTTGCTGGTTCTTATCTACTTTAATCACTTATCTTCCTCAAGTCTTGCCAGAGCAATGTCATCTGCAGGCTCTATAACTGAGTTTGACCTTCATATTACCATACCTGTTTTCATTCTACTCCTCTCAGATTGGGTTTGCATTTGAGAGAGAGAGAGATGAAAGAAGAGGAGGGGAGAGGAGCTATATGGGCAACTTTGTTTTATTTTGCTTGTCAGTTTGGAGTCATACTTCTCTGGGAGCAAGCCCCAACTTCATCCCTTATAAACTGAGTGACATTCGATAACAAACTTCCTTTTCATAAGTCTCAGTTTCCTTTTCTGCAGGATGGAGATAATAACACCCACCTACCAGTTGTTGTGAAGACTAAATGAGATCATGTGTATGGCAGAAACACCATATCAGAGGTTTCCAAACATTTCACCACTCAAAGCCCATCTTATCTTCTCTAACCACCATGATTCTGAAACCTGGGTTTTGAGGGGATTTTTTGTTTTGTTTTGGTCTTTTTTTTTTTTTTTTTTTTTTACTGAAATATATCAGGTAAATATTATTTTTTAAAAAACATAAATAACTACCAGTCAGAATAGCCCCAAAGGCTGGTACTGCATCTGTGAATTGTTAAGCTCCTACCCAAAAAGTGAGAAAAAAAAGTTACTTTTTCATCTGAAGAGCCATATCTTAAGTGTAAAATTTCAATGAATTAAAATTGCTCTAGATCTAAAAGCTATTAAATTATAAGTGTTTGCAATCTACTTCCTAGTCTATGCTCTCCCCCACACACACACACTTCATGGCAGTGGTCAGGCTATCTAGAGCATCTTGCCAGCTCTCCTTTTCGATGTAGTATCTAGGTAAGTGAAACTACAAAATAAAGAGCTGATCTAGGGAATAGAGGTGAAGGAGGATAGAGAGACAAGCATCTTCATGGGCTCCATTTGTGCGAAAGATGTAGGGAGACAGAGTTATGGAGAAATTGGAGAGGAGGAAATTTCAAAAGAGACTTTGAAAAACTATTTTTGTTCCTTGTGAATGCACTCTGCCTTTGGCACTTTAGAAAGAGCTTCCAGTGAAGATTTCAACTGCTTTTCAATTAGTTTGGATATGGGAATTGTTTTCCTTTGATTTTAACACTGTGAGAGATGAAGCCATGAGGCAACTGGGATTTATTCAAATTATAAAGAAAGACCTCTTTAACCAGGTCAAATTGTTTTCTGAACTGCTTCATTCCTTGAGATAATGAGCAGTCTTTAACTATGAAACCATTCAAAGATCTCCCTGGAGTCCTGAGGTATTTTCTCCAAAGTATGTTAACTTCTACATTTGGAAGTCAAGCTCTGCTCCTTATTTGGCAGGATCTGTATCATTTCCAATTTGAATCTTAGACTTTTAAAGATAAATTGTCATTTATTGAATACTTACTCTATTAGCACTTTACAGATACCATCTCATTTAGTACTTATAATAACTCCATTATTGTCCTTGTTTTACAGATAAAGAAAGAGGTCAAGAGAGTTGAAGTGACTTTTCCAAGGTGATCACCCAGTGAAGCTTTAATTCAAACCCAAATTTGTTCAATAATGTGACCTGTGCTTTCAATTACTAAAGTCTGCTGTCTTGAAAGAAGCTAATGTGTTACTTATCTCAGGAATGTAAACATTTCAATTATATACCCAGTGAGTGACTCTCTACCAAGTTAGCAGCAGAGATATTTTTGAGTAAGGGACTTTTTCTAGGAGAAACCTTGGACAAGTCTCTTCTCTTTCAGCCTTGGTTTTCTCAATTCTAAAATGAAAATACTAATACCTGCCACACAAGATCACTTACATAATTAAATGTGAAAAGAAATGAATGGTGGCTATTGTTAATATTATTGCCAAGGGAATGAGGTTTTATAAATGAAGCAGTTCATTCAAGTGAACTTAAGTAGCATTGGTTGGGGTATCATATGTCTATTATCAATTATTTAATTATTTTTAGTGAATTAAAATTAATAAGAAACAGTGGTTTAGGTTGGGAAGATCAGAGTAAACATTCTGAGGTTAAAGCAAGGCCTTTATAAGCATACACAGCAGTATCAAAGGAGAAGGTGTCTGTGAAAGTAGAAAAAGGGAATAAAGGGACTGAAAGAAAGAGAGCCTGAAAATTGGACAAATAAAGGTACTAAGATGATTTAAGAGGCAGGCCAGAGCACCTACACGGAAGATTTTAAAGCAAAGCTCGGGAAATGATAAATGCACTAATGGTGAAAATGCCATTTAAATTACATTTAAGTTCATTGTGGCTTACATGGTATAAAGGGAGGAATATGAGCTCATCAAATATTGCTTTCTGAAAGAGGGGTTAAGAGAAAGAAAAAGTCTCAGTGATCATGGCCCCATGCTCTTGGTAGAAAATTTAAACCAGTCTATTGCATTGGGATTCTTGCCCAATGCCCCCATTTCCACCCCAGAAACAAAACCTATTGGGATTCAGGAATTAATCTGTCTCTCTAGAACTCACCTAAGGACCATCTTAGAAGTACAGCTAACAGCTTATGAAATTGTCAGGGAATCATATGGAAAAAGAGGTTCCAAGAATTCCAGTTCTTCCTCCAACAAACTGAAACTGTTAAATAGAATCAGTCAAGAACCCCAACTTCTCAGGTTTACCCCTTCTTTTCCCTCAGTGCTCTCATGTTCTCAGCCTCATCATATCCACTTCTATTCATGATCACCAAAATTTCTTCTCAGATTTTTCATTCACACACAGGTATAAATTACCCCCAGCATTTTCCCAGAGCTTAAGACATCTTCAGGGCCCAGCTCCAAGTGGCATCATTTATATTAGACCAATTTATGCTGCTCTGACAAAGCTTATAATCTTTACATCAAGCACGCCTAAGCAGAGAAGGAACAAATATACCCCAAGATGTCAAAGATAGCTTTAAGTGATTTATTGCAAGACTGGAATTATTATTATGATTTAGCTCTTGGCCAGTCATGTGTACAGACAGCACTGGGAGAGTCTTCCTGATGTGGATTGCAGAAGCCCTTCCACTTTGCTCCCACCAAACTTCCAGGGAGTAGAGTTTTCAACAGAGGTGGGGAGACTGGTCTCCCCTGTATCCAATGCTTCTACATAAAGTGAGCATAGACAATTAATAATGTTTCCCAGTCCAGGGCTCTTCCAGCCCGGGGAAGGGACTCTGCTTTTCTCCTTCCATCTTCATAATTGCTTACTTCCCACAGCACTTATTTTATTCAATTAAAAGAAAAGCATACTAGTTAAGAGCCTCAGAGTCAGCCTGGCTAGGTTTGAAAGCTGGCTCCTCCAGTTTTGTGTGTGACCATGGACAAGTCATGGAATTTCTCCAAGGCTTGGTTTCCTCACTTGTAAAATGGGGATAATTAGAATTGGCCTTGTTTACAGGATTGTTGTGAAGCTTGTGAGATAATATATAAATTCTTCTCCTAGAGTCTTGCCTGTGTCTAAGTTCTAGATAAGTGATTGCCATGGTTATTCAATTGCCGTACATTGTTCTCTTGACTAATATATCATAAATTACTCCCAGAATGTAGATGACATATAAACAAATGTGATTCAAAATCAAATATTTATTGAACAGAGCAATGCTGAAGTTTGGGAGGGGTCAAGGTATGGAGATGGACACACAAACACCTACCCACAATCAGCTCCCTCTTACAAATCTGTCAGTCTCTCCCCTCCCAAGTGACATTTGGCAAAAGTATTTTGAAACCAGCAGTAGGTTTTGAGAGGAAACAGCTCACCTGCATCTCCCACCTCACCTCACCTCAAGCCACCACCAATGGGCAGCAATCCCATCAGACCAATCACAGAATTTCAGACCAGAAAAGGAAGGGCCACTCTAAATCACCTAATGAAACCTCCACTCTAAGGCCCAGAGAGGCAAAGTGGCTTGCTCAAGATCCCACAGCAAGTCTATTACTGAGCTGGCAGTCAAAACCAAGCCTCCTAATTCTTGTGCAGCTTCCCAAGGGAGGCAGAACATGACAAAATCTGAACATTACACAATGTCCCTCTGAGAGTACAGCACTGGCTGTACAATGGCATATA
Source organism: Miniopterus natalensis (assembly GCF_054644295.1). Classification (NCBI taxonomy): domain Eukaryota; kingdom Metazoa; phylum Chordata; class Mammalia; order Chiroptera; family Miniopteridae; genus Miniopterus; species Miniopterus natalensis. Next base: position 21,194,201 of record NC_142103.1, read on the forward strand.
TTATACAGTGAATAACAATTGTGTTTCTTCTCTCCCAGCTGAACTGTGTTTGGCAAGTTGTTGGTACTGAAGAAGGTGTAGCTGTAATTCAATTTGATTACTCCTCATTCCCTCCATGAACAAACCAGGTGTTCAGCCATTTGCTCACATGTAGATTGCTTATGTTATAAAGAATCTGCATATACACCCAGCACAGATCTATGAGCTACTGACAGCTCCTGAGGGGCAGAAAGTATTTTTTCACCTTTTCTTGGTTTGTGAAATGCTTTTGATGATGGTCAAATCTCTTAGTAATATGTCAATAAATGAGAACAGGACATGAGGAGAGATGGACAGAAAAATGGAAGAGTGGAGTGGGAAGTAAGAAGTATGAAGAAATAGGGGGCAGGAAGGAGTGTCTCTCAAAACATGTATTGTGAAATAGTGTTCAGTAGGCTGTACACAGAAAAGATTTCTGTGAGAGAAAAAAAGAAATGTGTGGGAAAATTCTGGTAAGCAAAGAGTAATCAGATTTCTTTACTGAAAAACTACTTGGAGACTTCTATATTTTGACCACATTCCCAGTAGATATACTTCATACAGTGTTCCCAGAAACTTCTCTGATTAAGAAAGATGCTGCTGGTCTTTTCATCAGGAACAGGTCTATTTAAAACATTTTGAAGTAATAAAATTAGAATTCCATTTTACACTTACCCATTCATGCCAAAACAATCACGTGCCTTTGCAGTACCATAGGGGACAACATACTTAAAGAGACACAGACACCCAGCAGGCAGTGGCTGGTGCCTTGGAGAAGGGCACCTTGGCCACCTTTCCATTCGAAGTTTCCTTCCTCATTGCAAACACCCTTGGCTCTGAGGATTTCTGTCTTCCTGGTATGGGCCTTAGAGCCACAGAAAGGTGTGACTGGAGTTGTGCACTTTATCCTTGGGTAACCCTCTTTGGACATCAGCCACAATAAGTCAGGTCCTTTATTTTCACGTCTAAGTCCCACATCCAACAACATAACCATAGTCAAATAAAGAAGAAAAAGAAGGCAACATTAGCATCTGTAAAGATTGTAAATATAATCCTAAGGTCAGTAGTTGTTGGAAGTTAGTAGGTAGCAATTATTAGTTTGTAAGCACTAGATAGTGGGTAGAAGTAATATTGTAGTAATGATTGTAGTTCAGGCACCCTTGCATATTGAAATATAAAACATTCTTGAGAGACTTCCAGTCAAGTTGGCGGTGTAGGTAAATGTGGCACTCACATCTTCCCAAAACCAGATCAAAATTACTACTAAACAACAGAACAACCATCATTCAAAACTGCCTGAAATCTGGCTGAATGGAAGTCTTACAACTAAGGAATTAAAGAAGAAGCCATATTGCAACTGATAGGAGGCATGGAATGGGCTGGACTGACACCCGTATGTGGTGGGTTTTTTTTTAAATCAGAAAGGATATTTTGGCTATGGTGATAGCAGGCGAGGAACAAGGGGTCTCAGCCCCACACCAGACTCCTAACCCAGGGTTCCAGTGCCAGGAAGAGAAGTCCCTGTAATTTTGGACTGTAAAAACCAGAGGGAATTGTGGCTGAGTAACATGGAGGCTGCTGGAGTCCCAGGCAGTTCCTCTTAAAGGGCTGGCACACAGACTTACTCGGATTTTCTCCCTCTGAGCTCCAGTGCTGGGGCAGCAGCTTGAAAGGGTCCAGGGACATACAGAGTGGAACTAAATTATCTGGCATCAAGGCAGGAACTCAGGGGCAGCTTTCTCCCAGACAAAAGTGCTGGCAGAGGTCATTGTTTCTCTGCTGAAATCTCTGTGCCACAGTGCTGAGAGGCAGAAGCCATATTTCAGTTTCCATCAACTTGGCCCATGGCTCTGGTGACTCCCTGAGACCCCACCCCACCCATTTTGCAACCCCACCCAAACTGTTTGCTGTGGTCTTTCCATATGAATGGCCTGCCCTGGATGAGACTTCAGACTTTTCTAAAAACTCTCAAACAAGCAGCAGCTGGCCTCAGCATGCCCATACCTCTCCATAAGTGGCCCCAGGCCTGGCACTAGCAGCAGCTTACCTTGGTTTACAGCTTGGCTTCTCTTGGGCACTTACAAGCCCAACACAAGTAGCAGCCATCTGCAGATTGCTCTATAGCTCAGGCCAAGTGGCTCCAGACAAGGCACAGGAAGTAGCTGACTTTGCACCTCCCAGGAAGCCCCAGAGTCAGTGCACCTGGTGGTCAATTTCAGACCATGCCAAATTACAACCACATCCACAATTGACAGACTCAAAGGAAAGACTCAGAGAGCTCCAGAGCCTCACTGAAGCAAGTCCTGCTCCATGGGGACATCTCCTGCACAGCAGCTCTTCCACTGTAGTCGTAGCTGGTCCATACAGCCAGTTGGCCTTGGGGTAAAACTCTCCCAGTAATGCTAACAGAAAACAAGGCTCAACTACAACAAGACAGTGCACACAGCCTACACAGAGGTATACTTAGAATGCCCAACTCAGGTGACTGGGGAGGCTGAGCCACTGGGCCCTACGAGACATCTACTACACAAGGCCACTCTACCAATCCCAGGATACATAGTAGCTCTACCTAATACACAGAAGCAAACACAGAGAAACAGTCAAAATGTGGAGACAAAGAAACATGCCCCAAGTGAAAGAACAGAAGAAGTCGTCAGAAAAAGAATTAAATGAAATGGAAGCAAGCAAACTACCAGATACAGAGTTCAAAACAATGGTTATAAGGATGCTCAAGAGACTTAATGAGAATTTCAAGGAACTTAGTGAGAAATTCAAGAAACTTAGTGAGAACATCAATGACATAAAAAAGGACCAGTCAGAAATGAAGGCTACACAACTGAAATGAAGAATAATTTACAGGCAATCAACAGTAGAGTACATAAAGCTGAGAATAAAATCAGCAATTTTTAACATGAGGAAGCAAAAACAGCCAATCAGAATAGCAAAAAGAAAAAAGAATCCAAAAATATGAGGACAGTATATGGAACCTCTGGGACAACTTCAAGTGTTCCAACATTCGCATCATGGGGGTATTGGAAGGAGAAGAGAGGGAGCAAGAAATTGAAAAACTACTTGAAAAATAATGACAGAAAACTTCCCTTACCTGGTGAACGAAAGAAACAGACATACAAGTCCAGGAAGCGCAGAGAGTTTCAAACAAGAGGAACCCAAAGAAGCCCACACCAAGACACATCATAATTAAAATCCCAAAGGTTAAAGACAAAGAGAGGATATTAAAAGCAGTGAGAGAAAAGCAATTAGTTACCTACAAAGGAGCTCCCATAGGACCGTCAGCTGATTTCTCAACAGAAATTTTGCAGGCCAGAAGGGAGTGGCAAGAAATATTCAAGGTGATGAAAAGCAAGGACCTACAACCAAGATTACTCTACCTGGCAAAGCTATCATTTAGAAATGAAGGAAAGATAAAGAGCTTCCCATACAAAGTAGGCAAGAATATACAATGGGGAAAAGACAGTCTCTTTAATAAATGTTGTTGAGAAAACTGGACACCTGCAAAAAATGAAACCAGACCATTTTCTTACACCATATACAAAATAAACTCAAAATAGGTTAAAGGTTTAAATGTAAGATCTGAAGCCATAAAATTCATCATAGAAAACATTGGCAGTAAACTCTTTGACATAAGTTTTAGCAATCTTCTTTGTTGTTTTTTTTTTTTTGGATGTCTCCTTAGGCAAAGGCAACAAAAGGAAAAACAAACATATGGAACTACATCAAACTAAAAAGCTTTTACACAGCAAAGGAAACCGTCAACAGAATGAAAAGACAACCAACTGAATGGGAGAAGATATTAGCAAATGATATATCTGATAAGGAGTTAATATAAAAAATACATAAAGAACTTATACAACTCGACATCAAAAAACCCAAACAATCCAATTGAAAAATGGACAGGGGACCATAACAGATATTTCTCTGAAGAAGACATACAAATGAACAACAGATACATGAAAAGATACTCAACATCACCAATCATTACAGAAATACAAATCAAAACCACGATAAGGTATCACCTCACACCTGTCAGATTGTCTATTATAAAAAAGATAATAAATAACAAGTGTTGGCAAGGATGTGGAGAAAAAAGAACCTTTGTGTGCTGTTGGCAGGATTGTAAATTGGTGCAACCACTGTGGAAAACAGTATGGAGATTTCTCGAAAAATATAAAAATAGAACTACCAGGCAACACAGAAATTCCACTTCTGTGTATTTAACGGAAGCAAACAAAAACAATAATTTGAAAAGATATATGGACCCTTATGCTCATTTCAGCATTCTTTAAAATAGCTAAGATATGGAAGAAACCTAGGTGTTTGTCCACAGATAGATGAATGAATAAACAAGATGTGAAATATATATCACAAATATATATATAATGGAATATTACTCATCCATAAAAAAGAATAAGTTCTTGCCATTTGTGACAACATGGACAGACCTATTACGTTATGTGAAATAAGTTGGACAGAAAAAGATAAGTATCATATAAGTTTACTTATATGTTGAATCTCAAAAACAAAACAAACAAACAAAATGAAACAGAAACAAACTCACAGATACAGAGAACAAACTGATGGTGGCTAGTGAAGAAAGAATGGGGGATGGGCAGAAAAGGGTAGGGAGATTAAGAAGTACAAACTTCTAGTTACAAAATAAGTTACAGAGATGTAATGTACAGCATAGGTAATATGGTCAATAACATTTTAATAACTATCTACACACTTATGGTGATCACTTTGTAAGGTATATATAAATGTTGAATCACTCTGTTGTATACCTAAAACTAATATAATAGTGTGTCAACTATAATTAAAAAAAATAAAATATGCTACAACTATTCAATGGAATACTATGCAGCTGTTATAAAGCTTGAAGTATATAAGTGATGATATGAAGTGATTACAAAGATATGTTATTAAGTACAAAGAGAAAACCACAAAATCACATGTGTAAAATGGACTGTACATATTTATAGACAGATGATTTTATATGCAAAAGTTTTTCTGGAAAGATAAAGAGATACAAAAAATACAAAACTGTCATTGATAGTTTTGCCTGAGAGGAATGGGATAAAAAATGTGCAGGAAGAGGTTTTCTTATGATTTTATGCCCATCGAAAGGAATGTATTTACAGTTTGGTGATGAAAAGCCTGTCACTAAATATTTATATGTATTTATGATAGGTGATGTTTCAATGTATTGGGGAGGAAAATGAAGGGACAAGTTATATTGGCACTGAGTGTCCATGGAGGTTGATAGAGGACACATTGTCAGGAAGAATAAACATGTTCCATGAGAAAGCCCAGGAGGCCATCTGCCTCGCTGCAAATTTGCTGAAGGCTGGCTTCTCAGAGTAAAGCTCTGTTGCAGACACTAGAGCCCAAGGGGAGAGTGAGGCTTCCAATTGTTGTTCTAAAGCAGTGCTTTCTCAGCTGTGTTCCCTGAAGCCCTCAGAATCTGCTGAGAGAAATGCCAAGGTTCCAGGGCTAGTATTTTACTTAAAGTAGATTCACTTTTTTAAAAAAAAGGAATTGTCGCAAAATACACATCACATAAAATTTACCATCTTAAACATTTCTAAGCATACAGTTCAGTGGTATTAGGAAAGAAGATTCATTTTAACCTGATTCATATATTGTGAGTCCAAAATTAAAAGACATTAGATAACTAATGCTCTAAAAACAATACTTCCTGATTTTTCCAGGGCATGACATAGGTGAAAATGATAAAGTTTATATGGTACATCAAAGTAAAATGACAAGTGTGCTCATGGCCAGAAGCAAAAGTAGCCCATGGACTCTGGCTGCCTCAGTATCTATCAGATAATCTAGAAGGATCAATAGCTCAGTGCACCTGTAACTCACTCAGGGCACATCAGTATGCCTCATCTTACCAGCTGGAAAGTATTGTTCAAAGGACTGAGGGAATCACCTCTAAAAACTCAGGGTTAAAGTTAAAATGCCTATGTTGAATGCCTATGTTAAAATGCCTATGTCTTGAATGGCCTGTTACTGGTATGAGCAGCCTGCAAAGGGAAAAAGGGCACAAAGGGTCTTGGGAACTAACTGATTCAAAGACATCTGAGGTCACTTACATGTCTCTATTAGAACAGAGTGCCATATTTTACAGAGGGTTTAAGTAAAGGTCAGTTAAAGAGTTTCTTCTGCTATTGGTACCATGCACACCTTAGATCTAGCATAGAAAAGGGTCCCTAAAGAACACCACTTCCCCTTAAGGGGGAGGGTTGCATTCAGTCATCGGGACTACAACAACTGGGCTCATCCAAGTCAGGCAAAGTCTGGGGTCAGGAACACTAAACCAATATTAAGCAGAGGAGCATTTATTAAGACCCAGACCACATATCCTTCTTTCCAAACATTGACCCTATTACTGGGGAATAAGGAATATAGGGACATACTGTAGAAAGAAAACTCTCAATAGTAGAAACCTAAGAGCTTTAAAAAATTTGCCCCACCTGGCCGGGCGTGGCTCAGCAGTTGAGCATGGACCTAGGGTCCAGGCAATCGGGGTTTGATTCCCAGTCAGGGTACATGACCGGGTTGAGGGCTCGATCAATGACTCTCTCATCATTGATGTTTCTGTCTATCTCTCTCTCCCTCTCCTTTCCTCTCTCTGAAATCAATAAAGATATATTTTAAAAAAAAAATTGCCCCATGATAAGGGGTCCTGAGGAAAGGAAGACTAATTTGTAACATTGGAGAGGTAGAGGGAGGCTGAACCTCTAAGATTCTTCAGATTGTGCTTTAGAGGCAGAACTTTATAGCAACGTCCAAGCTGTCTCTTTCATAATAACTAACATCTATGAACATTTACTAGATGCTAGGCAGTTTACATGCCTTATTCCATTTAATCTTTACAGGGATGATTAAATGAATTAATCCATGTAAAGTAGTAAGGACAGTGTCTAGTATATAATAGATATAATAAATGTGAGCAAAAACAAACCAAAAATACTCTGAGGTGGATATAATATTATTTATGCTGAATGTTTAGGGCCAGAGAGGTAAGATAACTTGCTTAAGGTCAAATTAAAAGTAAATGGCAAAGCTGGGATACAGGCACTCTGATTCTAAACTACTGTACTAAGTTATCCCATCAACTCAACCAGCTAACCAACCAACCAACCAACCAGCATGTTCCTAGACACCTGCTCATTCTCCCAGACTTTGGATACAGGAATGATCAAGTCTCAGGCCCCGTTCTCAGGAAATCCTGTCTAGTATAGTAGTTCTCAGTCAGGTCTATTGTGAAAAGAGACAGAGTTGTAGCTAGATCTGCCCTGATAAGAGTGTCCCAGAACTCACTGCCCATCTTTTCTATACAGTCCAAGTGGTGTAGGCCACAACCAATCTAGGGTTGGTTGTGGAACATATGTATCACATTTTTAAAATGTTGAGATTCACTGTCTTGTAGGGTGACATACCCAGAAACCAGTAACTGCAATATGGCCTCTGTTCCCATTTTGTAGGCAAACAGAGGAGGAAGCCATTAACTCTACTTGAGGCTGAGGAAAGACAGAAAAGGGGATAGGTGTCATGGAGGGCTTTATCTTCGCTTCCAGATCTTATGGCAGGTGAGTCACAGCTCACTAGAATGTAGGAAAACTTAGTCAGCACTGTCAAAGTGGCAAACATGGACACAGTCATTTCATTTCCCCTAACTCCAATATTTTGCACCTAAGAATAACTTAAGGAGAAAAAAGGCTAAGAAAGGGAGGCAAAGAAAAGGGGTTCTCAGGAGCAGAAAACCCAGAAAGAAAAGAAAACAAGAGACTGGGAAAGAATACTGTGAAGCCATGCTGGGAACTGGCAGGGGTTGTTGTAGGAGGAGGTAACAGTATTTCTGTGAGTTTGGAGGAGGAAGTGAAATGCAGAGTGAAGTACAGCTAAAAAGGGCTTATTTGATTCTGCCATAACTCCTGAGATGCACCCAGGAATTCTAGAGTGGAACCAATGTTTGAGCTGAGTCTTAAAATACCCATAGGGATTACCCAGGTACAGGGGGAATGGACCAATAGCGTGAACTAAGGTAGTAAGGCAACCCAGAGAACAATAGGGATGATGAACTTCAGGTTCTTTGATGTGGCCAGAGTTTTAGGGTGCATGTGGGAAGTGATGAAAAATGACACTAGATAGAGAGGAAGCCTCAATGGTAAATGATAAAGGGTCTTATGTAACATAAGGCAGGCCTTCACAGCTTCCCCCAGAGGGCTTTGGTTTCTTTGGAGGAAATGAGCTTTTCATCCTCCTGCCTCTCTGCAGTGTGGTAGGGGACATGCAAGGGAATGGCCAGAGAGTTCATTCTAGTAAAAGGAATACATTTCAGCAATATTTTTGAGTAATATATTTTAGGAATATAAAGTACAACTTATTGTCACTTACCTGATTTTGGAATTGGGACATTTGGGTACAATCTTCATGTACTTCAGTATAATAACACTCAATACAAATTGCACAGTAATTCCAATAGAAAAAAAGAATGCAAACTTAATGAGCTGTACTCAGAGTGCTTGATTAAGTTGGCTTATAGATGATGAAGGCAGGAATGGAAATAGACCCATTAAGCTTTTTCAGTCACAGCTGAAAATGATTGGCCATCACACTCCAGAAGCTCAAGGTACTGAATTTGGCTCTGAGGTTTGAAGTTGCAGGAGAGGAGGAAAAGGGAGGGATAGACCCAGATTTATAATATTGGAGTACCTCCTATAATTATCTACAAAAATGTGTGAATATAAATATTTCTTTGGAGAGAATCAATGTGATTTTCATGTGATTCCCAAAGTGGTCAAAGTCCTCCCCCCTCCGAAATTAAGAACCACTTCTAGACATGTTCCAGTCCCAGTGAGGTTTCCCAAGTATAAATACTTGCTATTTCATACCTATTAATCAGCTCTAGACACTAGCCAATCAGGAAACTGACTTTGGAGTGTGAAACCTGCTCAGACTAGTAGAATTAGGGAATTTCACCAAATTACAGTTTAGCTTGTTGGCTAATATTCTGAGCAAGTATCAACTTCACTGTGTGTACTATTTCCATGTCCAAAAACTGGGAGGCTGTCTTGTAAACAATGTAACCTTAGCAACAGTTTTGTGACCAAGAGATATTACAGATTAGAAGCTACTGTATTTTGTTAATTAGATTTTGTTAGTGCCAGAAAAGTAATTAATTTTAACTAAGAACCATCTCAACTCCCTTTGTTCTGTCCTAAGGTAGGCATAATTCCACCAGATGTCCTGCTGACCAGGTGATTGAATGGAGACTATCACCCCATTCTTATTGATTATCAAAGTTATTAGCAGATAATTTTCAGGTAATGTTGGCAGATAATTATCATTCCAAAAATCTCACTGGAAGTTCATGATTCATTTAAAAAGCTGAATGGATAATGGATGCCATTTCTATAAACTTGGCAGCTAAAGGGCAAGAATAATGCAAAATAAAAAAATGGGGAATATGGGGAAGGTGTATCTATTAGTGGAATGTATGCTTTCAGGATTGGGTATATGTCTATAAATGCAGGCCCTTAATGGAGGTTCTCTCTGACTCAGCCAGCCACAGAAGGAAGATGAAAGTAATCATAACACAGGGGACAACTTGTTACATACCTCTCCAGCTATCTTGCCCACCAGAATAATGACCATCTCTGGCATTACCTTTGAGTTACAGAGAACATGAGTTATAAGAAGATCAAACCCTGCCAGAGGTGCAGATTGGCTTGTCTTTTGATTCTCCTAGGCTGCCTGCATTGCCATTAGCGATTCTTAAGACAGCAGCTTTCACAAGCACAGTAGAAAGAGCAAAGTTGCCCTCTTTACACAGAAGATATGTTCTTGGGAAGTTAAGTGTAACTAGAGGACTAAAAGTCAGTAAGTCAATGAACAATTGGTTCTGTTAATAGAACGTTTTGATTTTCTAGTATTTAAATGCTCTAGTATTTAAAATGTATTAAAATATATAAATAAAAACATTATTTTAAAATAATATGTATATATTTCCTGGGTTGAACTGTTTTGATTCATACATCTAGGGGGAAAATCTTTAGGTTGATTCTCAGTTCAATTTAAAACAAAACAAAACACTGAAGTGTAGCTAGGTTTTGAGTTTAGCAAACTAGCATTTTCCAAAAAATTTAGTTCATAGAATTTTTCATTTCATTGGTTTTGTAAACTAGATCCTATATTAAATATCTGTTTAAAGAAAACCTCTGGGTAAGCAATCATCTTTTGATAATAATAACGCAAAGCATCCAAATATCATACTACTATATCTTCAGATGTTCTCCTTTCCAGGTGTTCTTAGAAATGGAGGTACATGAGTCTTTAATGTAGGGAACAGGGTTCAGAGGGCCTTGCATTGCTAGTCATTACACGACAACAGTGTCATTTCTCCTAATTTGGGAAGGGGCCAAAGGGGAACACTGAGCCACAGGTAGTTCTTTGTTCTTAAGTAGCGAAGAACAGAAAAAAATCAAAGGGCAACTAAAGATCTTCTGTTCTTTATCTCCTTCCTTGGCCAAGAAAATAAGTCTGGTCTGGGCTTGCAGCTGGCTGTCAGCTCTGGAGGTGGGTGAGAACATCACAAGTGGCAAACACATTTAGATATTTTCAGAGACTTGAACAGAAGCAAAAAGTTTGGAGAATACATAAAATGCACATTCACTCCAGAGGTTATTGACAAGATTAATTATCTCATAAATGCTTTAATAAAATGACTCCAAGCATATTGCAACTATAATTATCCATAAAAATTCTAATGAATTCAATTTCTCCAGAAATCACCCTACTGCAACTGGTGAGTGTAGCAGTAGTGGGAGGAGGAAATTCAGCTTCTAGGGAGGGAAAGCAGGAGGGAAAGGGAGAGAGAGATGGTTGCTGGAACTAGAGGGTGTCTAATTAGGTCAAGTACATAAGGGCGAATAGTGTTCATTCTGGCTTTTGCATTGTGATGTTTCATATTGTTCTATATACCCCATTTTTAGATGCCAATATTTCTGTTAAAAACAATTCCAAACATTAATCTTCCCCTTTCATCTCCACCACTCCACAGTTATATCTATATTCATGAATTTGGCTCAAATCCTCTTTGCAGAATGCATATTATGAGACGGGGTCAACTCTCAGGCTGGTCAAACTGGACCTGGTCAAACTGAGAGGAAGAAATTTTTGGTATGTAGTGCAGTCCATACTTTCTGCATCCTGCTACTTACTTGGTTACCTATCCCACCAACAGGACCCTCATGCTGCCTTGGGGCTACTTAGAGCCCTTTTCCAATCCCTTTGCCCATACAAAGATCCAGTCAGAGTTGGTTCTGCCTCCCTCCTCCTTATATCCTGGGTCTTATTTCCACAAAATTGTGCTGTCACTAGCTCTTTTATTAGAAATGTAATGATAAAAGAATGTATTTTAGACTGGAAGTCAGAATGACCTTATACTAATTAAGGGCCATGTAGTTTGGGGGTAAATCACTTAATATCTCTAAACTTACATTTCTTCGAATCTCAGTTTCTTTCTCTGAAAAAAAAAAAAAAAAAGGTTCAAAAAGAAAGCTTGCATTATCTACTTCACAGGAGGATCTACTAAAATGCAGAAAAAATAGTAATATTTGGGGAGTTCTTTCACTGTTTTCATAGCTACTGCCTAAATAAATTACTAAAACAACTCTGTGATAAATATTGTGCTCTTATACTCACATTAGAAACATGAAAATTGAGAATTAGATAAGGTCAGTAATGTGTCCAAGGTTATCCAGCTAGTATGTGACAGCAGTTGTGTATGAACCTAAACTAAGTCCACAAACTCTGTCTGTGTCTACCACACAATTCTGAACTGTACAAACAAGAATGTTGAATACTCATGAAAGGTATTAACGCCACCATCATGTGTGTGTGTGTGTGTGTGTGTGTGTGTGTTATCAGCTTGTATTGTGGCTCCTTGAGATCATCCTTCCTCATCATTCAGGACTGTCATTGTCTGACATCACCTCTCCACATACAATGGTCTGGCTTATTTTCTATCTGAGAAATCTAAATCTTCATATTCTACCTCTTTTATAAAGCCTTCCCCCATTATTTCATCCTTTATTGACAGCTTTCTTCTTTAAACACCTACAAACTTCCTCATCTCTACTGAGATATATAAGCCCTTATTCATAAATGCTCTCAAATTGTTCTCTAATTATGCGTTACAATTAATAATAGGCACCATTTTTAGTCTCTATTGTAGTCCATTCATTCAACAAATATCTATTGAACACCAGCTATGTGCCAGGTACCTATCTAGGTACCAAGGATACACACTGTCCAGACCAGAACAGCGCACTCTATATCAGTGTGCACTAATATAAAGATCACCTCCCTATTGAAAGATAATATCTCCTACCCTGTTGAGCCAGGGCTGGTGCATTTCACTTGTTTGGGTCAGTGAAATGGGACACATGTCACTTCTGGGCAGAAGCTTGAAGGTTTACTGCATGCTTAGCTACTCCTATTTTTCCCTCTACAGCAATGAGCAGCAGTGTTCCAGATGGTGGCTATTCCATTAGCCTGCATCCCAGAATAAGGATGACACAAAGGCCCCAGCCAATCCACAAGGAATGTAAAAAATGAACTTCTGCCAATTGAAGCCACTGTAATTTTTCAGGTTATTTCTTACTGCAGCATACTCTGCCCTGATCGATGCAGAGTGAAAGGAAAAGAACCAAGAAAGCAGCATCCCACTCTCCTTTGCAGCTGTTGCTAATGATTTACTAATAGCTGTCTACTTGACTAATGGGGTTTGGAAGGCTGAATATGAGCATATTGAGGGGAAACAACACTACAAGTCAGTTGTGACTATGACAGTACCCTCACCAAAGTAGGGAATTCCTTCCTTATAGAATGCTAATGAAAACAAACACCAGAACATTGAAATTGTATACATATACCTGCATAGCTCTGGTAAACACCTAAACCAGGAAACTGAGATTGAGTGCTTCCTGTATAGCAACCTGGTAATCAATTTTGTTGTTGTTGTTGTTGAACTATTTCTTTTGGTTGTTTTCCACAGAAGTAGACTTCTAATGTCCTCCCTGGGAAACAATTCACTGCATATCCTCCAAGTAAATATTTGTGATCTGCATAAGTCATTATAACTCCATAATGGGCTGTGGCAGTCATGAGAACGAGTCTTACACAAACCTCAACCTACAGTGAGAATAACTGTCCTAACTGCTCCACTCTAAAATTCATTAGAGCTTTTGCTTCCAAGTCACACTCCCTACTGGCTAATTCAGACAAAGTACAGCAGAGAAATTAAGGTAGGCCCATCCCTGGGAGACACAGGAATTCTCTAATGGCCAACTTCTCAAGGACTCTCCAAACCTTCTTTAGACCACTAAACCTTCTAGGACACTTCACTGGACTTACTTCCCTTTCTCCTTTACTCAGGGTCAGACTTAAAATATGGTCTGACAACTCTTTAGCATTTACTGGCCTCATCCCTATTTTTCTCACAGGTGTTTCCCCTAATAAAATTATTGGATATTACATCCCATCTTGGTATTTTTTTCTCAGAGAAACTTGACAACTACATGTGCCATTTGTTGTTAGTCCTTAAAATGTCATACTTGGGACCTAGATCTGGAAGCAAGAAATCATGCCTAATTATACCATATGTATGTCTAAAATGAATGCCTCTACTAATATGCAGGACCTTTGAGAGTAGGGAATGTGAGTCGCTATCGAGTGCACAATGCCTAACCCAGTGCCTAGTATAGAATAGGTACTCAATACATTTTTGTCACATTAATAAGGCAATGAATCCTCCCTTGATTAGTGGCTGGTCAATTATACTTTTCAGAATCCTAAAATTTGAAAAGGGAATTTAGAGACCACTTAGTCCATGCGGGAACAAACTTATTGTATATTCCATACCTGGAAGTCCCTTGTCTGCTGAACATAAGAAATGAGGTGTTATTATTACTCTTAGACTTATTCCAGAATTTAAGAATATTTTGGTCAAAATATTTTTTTTGTTTCTTTTCCTTATGCCTAATCCCGTTCTTTCTCAGTGCTCTAAATCCCTTGAGAAGATTGTCAGAATTTTTATGTTTATATTCACTCATTCATTCATCAAAGATCAAGTACATTCTATGAGTTAGGTACTGTGCTAGGCACTAGAGATACAAAGATAAGTAAGACTTGTCCCTTGTGTTTACGTAAGCTTTCATCCTTGTGAGATAAACAAAAAATAAATAATCAATGAATAAATATGCACCCACAACTTGTGATAAGTGCCATAAAGGAAAATAATGAACTGTGGGAGCATGAAACAAGGTTAACATAATTTAGATTGAGGGAGGAATCAGACAAGGTCATTTCATGCAATAATATTTAATTTTAGATGCTATTTCTTCAATTCGTTTCCCTGAGAAATATTCTGTGGTCTAATAGATCCTACTACACATGAATGACTCCTAGGTTTTTGGTTTGTAGACTGGATGGATAGTGGTGGTCCCATTCCCTTAAATAGGCAAATCCATTGGCTCTACATACAGAATACATACTGCATCTAACCCCTTCTAACTATATCCACTGCTATCACTCTAGTCCAAGCCACCATCAATTATCCCCTGGACTTTTGAAATAGCATTCTGACTTGTCTCCTTGCTTCTGCTCTAGCCCCCTGCAGTCAATTCTCATCACAACAGCCAGCAATCCTTTCAAAACCTAATTCAAATTATGAAACTCCTTTCCTAAAAGCCCTAAAATGACTTTTCACATCACTTGGAACAAAACTCAAATTCTCCTTATCATGGTCTACAAACCCATATATGATCTGGCTCCTGGCTACCTCTCTGACTCCATTACCTAAAACTTTTCTTCTCACTTACTACTCTCCAGCCATTATGCATTTTCTCAAACACAGCAAGCATATTCCCACCTCAGGGCATTTACACTTGCTGTTTCCACTATGTGAAATATTCTCCCAGATATTTGCATGGTTTATTTCTCCTTTTTGTTTAGGTTTTCCTTAATTAGTGTCTTCTCAGAGACACCTTCCTTGATCAGCCTATCAAATGCAGTATCTTCCTCATCACTCTCTATATCCTTAGTCCATTTTACTTTGCTTCAATATACTTAATATATATTTTATATATGAAAACCATTAGGCTCATTTATATATTTTTTCATTTTTTGTTATTACTCCCTCTCTCTCTCTCCCTCCCTCTCTCTCTCTCTCTCTCTCTCTCTCTCTCTCTATATATATATATATATATATATATATATATATATATATATATAATTTTTTTTTTATTACTCCCTACCAGTAAAATGTAAATTCTAGAAGTCAGAAAACTATTCAGTGTTTTATCTCTCACACCTAGAATTGTGTTTTATACCTAATAGGTAGGAACAGGGATGGGAGAAGACAATGAGTTGAGTTTTGGATGTGTTGATTTGGAGATGATTGGACATCCAAGTTGGGATGTCCAGTAGGCAGCTGCACAGTGGAGTCTGGAAGACAGATAAAGTTGGAGATAGAAATTTGAGAGCCATACACATAGAAATAGTATTTAAAACCTTGAGACTGGGCCTGTTCTCCCGCTCAGGAGTATGCCTGTACCTTTCCCTTTCCCTCTTCTTCCCCCCAAGGAAGTTACCTTTGCCTTTCTCTCTTCTAAGCTCCAAGGGCCCTTCTTTTGCTTCTGTAACTTGTTTCTTGAACCTATGCAGCCCAGCTGGTTCACTTCTACTACCTCTGTAGCTCTAAAATAAACTTTGTATTATTAAAAGAAAAAGCCATGAGACTGGCTGAGTATGAGGTAAACTAGAAAGGTGTATAAAGTGAAAAGGGAAGAGGACTCAGGACTGGGCTATGAGAATCAACACTATTAAAAACCTGTATGATGTCATTGTTATTTGGGGTGTTTTTTTTCCCTTCAATCTCTCCCAATTTTCCCTTGGCTCTTGGATGCCCATTTCCAGCAGGTTTGTCTTGATTTGGCAGGACGGTGGGTTAAAAATAGGCAAATATTTCCTACATATACAAAATAAAACTCACCCTCAGAAAGCAACCTTTTTTTTCTGGATCTTCGAAGTGATAAGCCATATTCACAAAGGATCCATCCATTGAAAATATGCCTGAACAATGTTTATTATGGTTCATAATTTAGAGTTGCTTAAGAATATATTAAGACAACTGTTGTCAGGAATACGATTAATACTAAAACCCAGGCATATGCCACTGTAACTATTAGGTTATCCTTGGCCTTCATTTAGTCTGCTTACTGTGTTTGTCCCTCATTCTTTTTAACCACTCACATTTGAAACAGGTTAGGAGAAACTGAACCAATATTCATTCTTCAGTGTCTGGAACCCAGCTGGAGGCAGATCCAAAGATACAAGCTCCTCCAAATGGATTTTCTACTTCGATAAGCAAATACATTCTGATCACCTAGCATGTATACTGAACCATTGTCTTTAGAGGAATAAAAGCATCAACATTGGTCATTTAGTTTGTTTGTCTTAGGTTGTAAAAGAATAAAATCAGGAGCCTTCAACTCCATTGGATGCTTTGAGAAAATGTCCTTTGAATTATTCAGGGTCCATTTTTGTCCATCTAAGAGCACACAGATTTATTCTCACTAGTTAACAATTAAGGCTCTCGAGTGGCTCTGTGATCAGAACAGGCAAATGAAACATGCTAAATTGATGACACCTGGGACAATATGCCTCTTTTGTGCCAGAGGCACAATGAGCTGGTAGGAATTAAGCAGTTTGAACAGAGGAGTCATAGAGGCCTGGATTCCAGGTGTTTGTGAGTCACGCCCTAAAGTAAAAAAGGAAGAGCGGGCACCATCCCATTAAATAATGATTAAAGTCTGACTCAGGCAAAGATTCCTTTGGGTACTACATAACCATCCAAGGTCACAGAATGGTGTTTTATCTCCCACAGTTTAGAGAACCTTGCCAACTGCTGACCCTGTATTAGCATGGACAGAGGACAGAATGTTTGCTGAAGGTTACAACCACCTGAGTTCAGGAACAATGCAAAAATAGTATTTCCTAACCTTTGCATTCTGCTTTTGCATAATATATAGTGTGCTACAGAGAGGGCTAAGTGACTTACCCTTACAACCACAGAAGCAGGTTATGAGATATCTGCAGGCACTGGTTCTATTTTGTTAGTTTATTTTGTTCATAAGATTCATTTATTATTTTAAAATGTTTAACAAAGTTACACATGCACTGATTATACATCAGTTAATTCTAAAAGGTTTGTTAGCCCAAATAACAGTCCCTATTCTTCCCTTACTCCAGTTTTCCTTCCCATTAAGAAAACACTTTCAAATACTTTCATTGATTCTTTGATATATATCTCCATATCTCTAAACTTACATACTTGTATTGTTAACTCATGAATTTTTAGTTTTAGGCGTATCTATTGATTTTGCCTGTTTGGAAGACGAAGATTTTCCCTACCTACCACAAATATATACATCTCCCAACTCTCTAAACTCCCAATATAATTATATTTAGTTTAGATCAATGTTTACATTATTATTAGTATATAGTAAACTTTGACTATTTTTCCTTTACTACACAACTTTTACTTTCTCTGGAACTAATAAAAGTCTGGGGTTTCTAAGTCAGAAATATTTTTTCTTCATATTTTTGAAAGTACGGTTCCATTATCTTCTGGCTTCTTGTTTTGCTGTTAAAAAATACAAAATAATTCTTGATGCTTTGTTTTTGACTCTCCTCTACTCCAAACCAAGAGCTTGTATGATCCTCTCTTTGTCCTTAATAGTCTAAAATTTCATAATAATTTGCTTTGCTGTGGGCTCATTTTTATTCATTATGCTGAGCACTAATTGCGCCCTTAAAATATGTAAATTCATATTCTTCAGCATGGGAAATTTTTCTTGTATTATTTCATTGGTGATTTCTTCTATTCCATTTTCTCTATTCTCATATCTATCTTTTCTGTATTTTCTATTATTTAGATGTTTGGCCTCCTTGATTGGCCCTTTAATTTTCTTACCCTTTCTCTCTTATTTTACACCTTTAGTCTTTTTGTTCTACTTTCTGTGAGATTTTCAAAGCTTATCTGCCAGTTCTTTCCACTCGTTTTTTTCATTTCTGCTATTATGTTTTAAATTTTCAAGGTGTGTGTGTGTGCTTGTGTTTCCTCTGAATTCTTCCCCCCCCTTTTTACATCATCCTATTCTCATTTCATGAATCCAATACATATTTTAGCTCTCTGATGGTATTTATGGTAGTGTTTTCTGAGAGGAGGAGATTTTATTGTCCCTGTATAGTTTACATTTCCCCCAGGCAGTCTTTAACTACTTTTTTTCATTTTGATATCTATCTTTCAGGTTAGAGGCTCTCATCAAATAATTGTAATGTTTGGATTTCTGCTCAGATATAGGCAGACTAAAGAGCTGATTGGAAATTCTAAGAGCGTGGATGGGATTGCTAACTGAGAGCTTCACTTATAGGTAGTATGGTCATATGTCTTGGTATTGCCAGGACAGTCTTAGGTTATGCCTCTTGTCCCAGTATAATTATTAATAGAGCCTCCTTTTACTCTCAAAAGTCCTATTTTGTATGATAACATATATGGTCATACTAAACTCAAGGTGATCTATCTGGGCTGTTTGTTAGGAAACTAGATGTCAATATCCTTGGGTTTTTCATATTTGGCTGGTCAAGTTTTCCAGGGAATCTTCTTTCATTTTTCTACCTGGAGGTAAAGGTCTGACTGCCAACATTCGAGAAACTGCCAAAATAAAACGTTTAAAAAATTAAAAACATGACTCTCATACAAATCTAAGGTCAAGAGCATTCAAATAACATTTTGAGATCTGAACATTACTCACAGTCAGTTAAGAAATTTTAGAATAAGATTGCTAGGTTAGATGTACAACTGGTTAATGCCCAACAGGCAATTAAAACTATAATCTTTGAAGTTATCTTCTCTACTGGAAAACAATTATGTGCATCTCTACTGGTTGAAATCTGCAAGTTAAAATACTACTTTGCAGAGTCTTAGCCCTTAATATATTAGCAAAGTCAAATAAAGATATATTTCCCCAATGTTTCATATGATGTTAAAAGGACATGCTGACTCTTTTAGCCTTATTTTCAACTTTTGAATGTTTTCTGAACAGACCTAAAGGAGTTCAGCATTCAGGATTCATTTTACATAATCCTGTGTTCCTTATGATATTCAGCTTGTCAACTGTTCATGATATCCTTCATTCCAGAGACCCTCTGTTTTACCATCCCTAGAGAATAAGTTTCCAGTTTTCTGCTGAGATAGAGGAGGGGTAGTCACCTAAAAGTGTGGAGTTGAGGGAGCACATCTAGGGATTTATTTCTTAAATAGCTTTCATTCAATCTTTCTTTAATAGCATCCACTTTTTTCCCAGTTCCAGAGGCAAAAGGTGATCCTTTTGATGATTCTGCAGGGTCAACCAGGTTGGCTTTCAGCTTTCCCCCTGGCAGTCTAGAATTCATCTTTCTCAGATTTGCTCATTCAGTTAACCTCGATCTATTTGCTTTCCATCTTCCATAATATTATTGTTTTTTCTCTATTTCTTCTTGTGGGCTTTATGCCTCTAAAAATTTATATTTATATTTATATTTATTGTAATTTAGAGCTATTTGAAGGTTTGATAAACTCTCAATGTCAGTATCTTTGGGTCTTTCCTTCTAAACTGGTAAGATTTCCCAGTGTATATGATTCTAATCTCCTGCCTACAAAATAAAGATCTGGCTCCCAACATTTTAAGAGTTGAGTAGGGAAAGATGGCAGGAGATTTCTGACTTAAGTATGCATAAATTTACTCAATACCCCTGGTTTTGGTATAGCACCATTGCCCCTGTATGAATTACTCCAGAAGTTTTCAGTGGACCCAAGAAATAAGAAAACTCTTGGAATAAAATTAGGTGCATGTGTTCAATCCACCAGCATCTTGACCTCCAAAGTTTGATTATTTATTTTCTTATTAAAATCTACAAAGTTGATTATAAATAAGAAACTTTAGGTACTCAAATTATTGACGTATGACAATACCAAATGTGTTTTGTGTCAACTAAAAATTTTATCTATTTCCCTACCACAAAATATGCACAACTAAGGCTGTTTTAGCTGTATATAAAAAACATAGAACAGTACCTAGCACTCAGTAGGTGTTAATTATTTGTTACTATCATTTTAAAACAAATAACCTATTCAATAGGCAAATTTTAATGAACTGATGAGCTGTACCAGCAGCCCCATATGCTATTTGTTAATATATCCATCTGTTTTCCTTTAATTTTCACTGTATATTTTGAATTAACTCAATAAACCATATGGTTCAAACATCTTAATTCAGTGGTGAGCCTTTCTGCTCCATGACCTCTAGGATAGCCTGCCTGGTGCCATACTTGGAGCATTGCATCAAGGTAACTTTCCACTCTGAGAAGTCCTGAAGTCAAATTAATTTTTAAGTGTGGGATAAGGTAGAGCTAAACAAATTTCCTTACTGTAAAATTACTTAGAGCTTTCAATAGAATAGTATGTAGTATATAGGTCTCTAAGAAGGAGGTAAAGTATGCTTTATTTCCCAAACATTTGACAATATAAATCTTTATTCTCCACCAGGAGCATCTTATAAAACTAATCTTCCACAGACTATAGTTTGGGAAATGCTTCATTAGGAAAATAGGTACTGCCATCTTGGTGTCTTTTCAACATCAATTCCTCATTCATGTTTCCTTTCATTTCTGCCCCTGAGAAAAATTATTGGATTTACTGGCACATTTTAGCAAAGAATATGAATATGGTCAAGGCTGCCAAAAGGTTGACTGGTTTAAATAAATGCCCTCTTCCTTTAAATTGAAAAGCAAATGTAGGGGAAAGAAAATCCATAGAGACAAATGAATGAAGACCTTGGAGACCTTCTAAAAGATGAAAGGAAAAGGAAAGAAATGGCTGGTGAACTGGACTCAGAAATTAACTACTGAGACTTCTCAAATCACCCCAGAGGGAATAACAGCCAAATGAACTGAGTGCTTACACTTTACTAGCTCCCCCCACCCCAAACATTGATTAATTCATTTTTCCTTCCAACAATCTTGTGAGATTGGTCCTAGTTTTTTCCTAATTTTGTCAGTATTACTCATGCACAGAAAACTCCAGTACTTTACATAAGATCAAATGGTCATTAGCAAATCTCAGAGCCTGCTTTTGAACCCCAGTTTATATGCCTCCAAAGGTGGTGCTCATAAACACCATGTTGAATTTGCTCATTGAATAAGCTGTTAAAAGAGTCTATCATACTTGGCTGGTGTAGCTCAGTGGTTGAGTGTCAACCCATGAACCAGGAAATCATGGTTTGATTTCTAGTCAGGACACATACCTGGGCTGCGGGTTCAATTCCCAGCAGGGGGCGTGCAGGAGGCAGCCAATCAATGATTTTCTCTCATCAATGTTTCTGATTTTCTCTCCTCCCTTCCTCTCTCTGAAATCCATAGAAATATATTTTTTAAAAGAGTCTATCATGACATTTTCAGGGAAAGAGCCACAGTTAACTCTAGGGCTAGTCCAAAGCTGGTCTAACTGGCATATTCCCACCTTTTAAACACAACATATCCTACCCTACAGGGATGTCAGAATTTTATTCTTCTCTGTGGCTGGTTCCCACATGTGAAATTGGTGACTTCAAGATATTTTTATACCAAGCTCTTGATATCAGATAATAGCCCAATGAAGCAGTATAATGTGATGAGTAACATGCATTGCTGATGCCAAACTACTTGGGTTTGAATCCTGGCTCTGCAATTTATCGACTGTATGATTTTCATAAATTTCTTAGTTTCTCTGTGCCTTAGTTTTCTCGTCTATAAAATGGGGATAAAAATCGAATCTTTCTGATGAGATTGTTGTGAAGATTAAATGAGTTAATAAACGTAAAGCACTTTGAACAGGGTGTGGCTCATGATACATGTTCTATTATTTCTAATTATGATTATCATCACGCTATTAAGACTATCACTATTTGATAATGGGAAACTTTCTAGAGCTAAAGAAATGAATCGCAAAAAAGTAGAACTTCACATTGCAAACATTCTAAAAGAAAGCAGAGAAACAGAAATTCATCTACAAGTCAAGATCATTGTGGAAAGGGAGACCCCAACCAAGTCCTGTCAAGTGGTTAAGACCCTAAGATCTTTCCTTTCCTGCTTCTTCAGTCCTGTAGCTGAGGATGTGACCTATGAGACTTTTCTAACCTACCTTGCTACCTGTTTGATTCCTTTTTTTCTTTTTTTTTGATACTGCATTTGTTTCTCAGTCAGAAAGTTTGTTCTTCACTTTATACTTCTCTTCATTTGCTTTTTGTCCTTTAAAGTAGAAGTTTGTGGTACTGCTATTTAAAATACTTTTTAAGCTTTCTAATAAAGCACTGTCAACCCCCTGAGGTGTTTACAGCATAGACTTTGCAAAGACCTCTTAGTTTTAAAGGGAACACATCTTTCTACAGAAAATAGCAAGACATCCTCCTCTGAAAGTCCCCTCCAGCCTTGAAAATTCAATGTATCTCACATCAAATTTGCCATCCTCTCCAGACTGTCCCTCCCTTCCTTTTGGTCCCTGGTGTACCACACCTAAACTTCTATGAGAAGCAGGCCTAACCATGGAATGGTTAGGGGGCTTGGAGGGCTTTAGAGTCAGACAGAGCTGGATTTGCCAACTACTAGAATTTAGGCACATTAATAGAATTTATCTGAGTCTCAATTTCCTTTTCTTCAAAATGAAGATAATAATATTACCTCTTCATAGGTCATCTGAGGATTAAATGAGATAAAGCATGTAAAGCCTTCAGCATAATTTCTGGAGCACAATAGTAGCTAACACTTAGGGAGGTTTGCTACATTGCCAGGCAATGTCCTAGCACTTTTTACATGTATTTACTTGTTTAACCCTCATAATTCTATGACACAGTTACCATTATTAATCTCATTTTGCAAATGAAAAGATTAAGGCATAGAAAGGTTAAGTTACTTGCCCAAAGTTAAAATGCAGAACTGGTATTCAAGTCAAGGTAGCTTAGCTCCAGAAGTTTTATTTTAACCACTGCACTCCTCCACCTTCCATGCAGTATGCACTCAAAAATATGAACACCGCTTTCAACAAACTATGATACTTACTGTGTGCCAGAGACTCTGCTGAAAGCTTTGCATACATGGTGTTAATTAAACTTAAACCCTATAGGGTATGAATGCTTCTCTCCATTCTGTCGATGAAGTAACTGAGGCTCAGGGAGGTGAAAAAACTTATTTAAAGTGGCCTAGATAGGTAGCTACAGTCTGATTCCAATTCCAGGTCTATGTGATTTCAAGAACCTGTGTTCTGAGGTAATATTATTCACCTTCCTGAAAGTTCTTTCCTCATATGATGAGGAAAACATGCTCCTGTATTTAAGGTTATTGTGCAGTTTGTTGTCACCAGATGGTGATTGTCCAGAGATTCTAAAAATTGCTTTGTTAAATTGAAGAATTCTTTTGTCATGAGATGACGCCTGGGTATAGAAATGCCAAGGTGGGCCCAGCCAGGCATGGCTCAGCAGTTGAGCATCGACCTAGGATCCAGGAGTTCACGGTTCGATTCCCAGTCAGGGTACATGCTGGGTTGCAGGCTCGATCTCCAGTCAGGGTTGTGCAGGAAGCAGCCAATCAAGGACTCTCTCATCATTGATGTTTCTATCTCTCTCTCTCCCTCTTCCTTCCTCTCTCTGAAATCAATAAAGATGTATTTTTAAAAAAAGAAAGAAAGAAATGCCAAGGTGGCACACTTAGGTCAGGGTGACTGTCATCTTAATGCTTTCAACTGTGAAAATTAATTTTAGACTCTAAATGTCTGCATGGACACTGGAAGACAAAAGGCTGAAAAATAACCCTTAATATCTTACTTACTTAATCATTTCAATTTAAAATGTATTTTTTCAAAGACTACATGGTATGTGAAATGGACATGGTACACTGTTAAGTGACAGAAGAAGGATATGAAATTGATCATGCCATTCTTCTCCTTAAAAGCCCTATAGAATTAAAATCAATATGTTCAGGTTGACATTCAAGAGCCTCCACATTCACAGGCCAATCTACCTCCTCAAAATGAACCCTATATTCCAATTAAACATTGGTACTCACTGCTAGCAAGTGCACCCTTTTACAGATGCCTCTGCATCTGTGCCTGTTGCTTTCTCCCTCCTCCTTGCCCATCCATTCAGGCCCAGTTTAGGATCTACCTCCCAGAGAAACTCCAACTCACAATGACCCCTTTGCTTCTAAATTTACAACTCAAGAGTCCATTTCCCTACAGAAAATAATGTTCTACAAGATTGTCCTTGCCCGGCCGGGCGTGGCTCAGCGGTTGAGCATCGACCTGAGATACAGGCGATCAGAGTTCGATTCCCGGTCAGGGCACATGCCCAGGTTTCGGGCTTGATCAATGACTCTCTCATCATTGATGTTTCTGTCTCTCTCTCTCCCTCTCCTTCCCTCTCTCTGAAATCAATAAAGATATATTTAAAAAAAAAAAAAGGAAAAAAAAAAAGATTGTTCTTTAGGGCTAGTACAACAAAATATCTATTTAACCCATGATACAGTTGGATCTTTTCAAGAAAATTTCTGTATCAACGTGATTTCTAATAATTGTTTAATAATTGTAAATCTTGTCTCTGAAACAATATCATAAATTTCTGAAGGGCAGAAAACATGTATTTCTTCAATTCCACCTCAGTTCTAGGTACACAAATGGTTTATATTAACTGTTTAATGAATACGTGAATTAAACAGTGTTTTTATGTACAAATATCTAATGAGCACAGTAAAAAGCAATTAATTGTATGCTGACTAGTGTGGCTCAATTTGTTGGGCATCATCCCTTGCACTGAAAGGTTGCCAGGTTTCGGGCTTGATCCCCAGCAGGGGACCTGCAGGAGGCAGCTGATCTATGTTTTGCTCTCACATTGCTGTTTCTCTCTCCTCTCTCCCTCTCTCTTCCTCTCTCTCTTAAAATCAATTAAAAAAACCTTTAACAAAATAAGCAATTAATTGTATAGATGAGTAGGTCACAAACAAAGCAAATTAAGCTGCTGGCTTGGGGCAATGTGGTCTATATCAATTCCTGCCAAACATTCAACATGTTCAAACTGTCAATGATTTATTTTCTTATCTTTCTCTTCTCAAAAGATTGATCTAAAACCAGCTCAGGCTTTCAGCCATTTTTTAGTCATTGGTAATCTCACACTCTGTTTTATGAATCACTCAATTCTCCTACCTTATCTTTTTGTCTTTGAAAACCCTGCTTGTTCTCCTTAATCCCATGAGAGAGTACTAATTTAATTCCTATTGTGCTGTTCTTATCTCTTTACTGAAAATGTTAACTGATGTGAACTACTGTTCCATTCTTCTTTTTTCTCTCTCTAGGATCAAATCTTTTGCAGCAGTTGCATAGCTTAGAGTGGGGGCCTCACTGATTTTTGACTGTGCTTCTTTACCCCTGAGCAACTATGATCACTAATAGGCATAGCTGGCCTATGTATCAGTTACCTCTGTCACTAAAGGGCCTTCAAAAAACTCCCATGGCCCCTCAAATGCTCCTTTTCTACAGCCTGTGATACAGTAAAGAAGAAGCATTTTTCATTATTCACTTCTCTAGGTTAAAGCATGAGAGAGTCTGGTTCCCTTGGGATGTACTCTCCTTCCTCCATGCCTTCTAGGCACAGAACATCAACATTTTACCTCCTAATTGCCAACCCATTTCCCCTTCAGTGAATGACACAGTCTTATCTTCTAGCTGTCTAGGTAAGAAAGACTTAGCCCTGGAAAGGCAGGAAGAAAAAAGAATAAAATAATAGGCTAATTCTGTTATAGCAATTGGAATCACTGCCTGAACTCCATAATCTCTCTTCTTCCCATCAAAATTTACCTGTTCTATGTCTCTCTCTTTCTCTCTAGGAATCCTGCTGAGTAATGCTCCTGTCATGAAAACTAATCTGAGCAAATTTATTAATGATTAATAGTGTCTTAAAATACTCTGATCTTGATTATGTTAATCAAAATGGTCATTTGTTATCAATAGAATTGAAAAACAGAACTCAAGATATGTGACTACATTTTTAAGCTAGTAAATGTTTTGTTGTTTTGCAGAATTGTAGAAAGAACTTTAATTTATCATTGGTAATTAAAAAAAATATATCATCCAAACCAGCCATGGCACCTTCCGGTGATTCCAAAGTGCTTAGCAAACAGGTTGATTCATTCACCTTCCAACTGGTTGATGTAACCACAACAGATGTGATTAAACTTTCTCACCTAAAGGTGGACTTTCCCAACAGAGTTTTTTAAGGAATCAGAAAAAGTGAACTTGATAAAACCAGAAGAGGGAAGGAAATGGGTCTTCTCTAAGGATTTTGCTAATAATTTGACTTGAGTGATGTTATAAATAGTCTTACCTAGCATTCAAATTATCCTTTTCCATAATTAATCCTGCTTATGCCACAAAGCTATGTACAATTATGTTTTTCCCTGGAGGGAACATCATGCTTTAAGATCACTGAAATATGTGCCTAAAAGTGAATTGGACAATAAGAGGAAGAGAAAAGTGAGCTTCAGGATTCAAATTATTGTAAATCCTGCTTAGACAATTGGTTCAGTGAATTTGTAGCTTGGAATTAAAGAAAGGTAACTAAGGAGCAAGTTCTACATGTATATATGGAAGACAGGCTTTCAAGGTAGCCTGTAAGGTAGGAGGAGAACTAGAAGAGTGCCAACTCCTGGAAGTCAAGTGAAGAAAGTATTTCAGGAAGTATATTAATTGTGTTAATTGCTGCTGATACATCGAAAGATAAGGAATACAAACCGATCACTTAACTAACAAAGTAGAGATTATTGGTGACTTTTACAAAGAATAATTTTGGTATAGTGATGGAGACAAAGCCTGATTGGAGCAAGGCCAAAAGAGAATTGAGGACAACAAGTAAAAATAAATCTTTTGAGAATTTTTGCTAGAAAGGTGAACTGAGAAATGAAGCCATAGATGTTGGGGCAGGTGGAGTCAAGAGGAATTTTGGGGGTTTTTTTGGTGTATGTTTTAAAGATGTGAACAGAACATTATATCTACAAAGTGGTAGGAATGAACCAGTAGGTAAAGAAAACCCCTGATGCACAAGGTCAAGGGGAGAATTGCTAGAGAATAGCCTTGAGTAACCTAGGAGTATTCGGATGTAGTGCACAAATATAGGAGTTGGCATTAGATAGGAGCAGAGATGGTTCTTCCATAGTAATAAGAGAAAAGAGAAAGAATGTGGGTATATTCACAGGTAGGTGGGCAGACGTGGGAGTCTGTGGGAGTTCTTTTATGACTGCTTAAGTCATAAAAGAGGGTTAGCAGTTATGAGGGGGCATGAGGGAAAAGGAGGTGTTGGAAGTTTGAGGAGGGAAAAGTGTAGAGTGAGAGAATGAATGGACTAAGGATATGTACAGGAGTGAAAGTCAGCATCAAGGGCCCAGCTGAGAATAGTGGTCATAAATATAAAGTGAAATCAGCTAACACAAAGCTTCATCTGTGTTTCACCCAGCTCTCTATACTTTATCCCCAATTCCTTTCTTCTCAGTCTCATAAGACAAGGGGCCTGGACCGTGTCCTTAAATCCAAACTATTTCCCTTTCTGCCTTTGAGGTCATCTCCTTCCCATAGCTCAATCTGAAGCAGAAGGTAACTTTGGGGTGCTTATAGGACATCTAAGTAGTTTCAGATCTAGGGCTCAGGTCAGAGCTCTGGGCTGCAGGCACACAGACTTGGGAGACTCTTCCACATTAAACAAAATCAAAAGAGAATAGACAATATTATGCAGGGGAGGAAGGGAAGATAAAGGAAGAAAAGGTAAATGAGCAAAGGGGAGAGAAGGGAAAAAGATTCAGAACAGAGCTGTGGGGCCTGACTACACTGCAAGAGCATGTGGGGTTAAGAGAGGAAGATTTTCTAGAGATGTGAACAGAAGTCAAGCTACCTGTCTTTCACCTGACTGCTGTTTTCCAGACAATGTTTTAAGAAGCACAAGTATGAACCACACCATATTTCATCTATTTTTTCACTATTCCATGAGCTGGTTGCTGCCTTGCTGCTTTACAAATTCTCGTCCCTAGAGGTCTCAAAGGACAGAGTGTTCTACATGTGGTACCAGCTTGAATCATGATGATGGTTAAACAAGAGGAAAACAAATTAAAGCCCCCATATGTCCAGTTACACAATGACTCTCCTTTCCTATCTTTTTCTGAGTCAAGCCCTGGCTCTTGGGGTTAACATCCCCTCACATCTGCAAGCTTTTCTCATTGCAAATAGATTTGATGACTGTCATCCAAACTGTGTCTTTAGAGAACCTAGGCAGAGCAAGGATTATGACCTTCACTTCACAGGTGAGGACCCTGAGCCCCTGTGAAGTAGGCAGAGCAAGGATTATGACCTTCACTTCACAGGTGAGGATCCTGAGCCCCAGGCAAGTGGAAATATTTGTACAGGGGTTGGGAGCAGAGCTAAGTCTGGGTTGTGGGTTCTCAGCCTCCTGGCCTGGTGCCCTGTCCCCAGCAGAACACAGCCAAAAGGGGTGCTACTGGGTTGCCCTGGTTACTGCTCTTTGTGCTCCTGAGAATCTGTCAGCTGTGGCTCCAAGACCTGCAGTAGCAATAACTGAAAACTAAAACCTCAGAAGCTGAGCCCAGCCTGAAAGAGTTTATTCAGGGCTTGCCTTGTGCCCACCACCATTCTGGTGCTTATGGGGGACACAGGCAAGGGTACAGCATAGCCCTTGTCCTCAAAGAAATAACAGCTTGAATGGGGAGACCAAAGTTCAAAGGCAACTCCAAGAGCTTTGCTCTCTTCCACTAAACAGCCTGTGACCAGGGACAATGACACAGAGACCCCTTCCATATTCACCCCTCTCCAACCCCAGCCCTGGAGGGTGGTGAGTGGGAAGAGCTAACAATGGAGGAGGGATGAGGGAAGAAAAGAAAAACTAGAGTTTCCACTAAATACCAGGCACAGTGTGGAGTATATGTTATACATATGTCATCTATATGATATTTATTTTACACACACACATAATCAATTTCCACGGATTAATTTACTTAGTCAGCTAACTCTCATCCATGTAGAGTTTAACACAGTGCCTGGCACTTAGAAAGCACTTGATGACTACTAACCATTCTTTCTTATCATCATGATCATCATCATTATCATCTTCAGGCATATTTCAAACTTTTGGCACCTGCAGCATTTGTGGCACTGTTTACAGAGGAAGGTGGTAAGCCTCCAAACACAAATTTGATCTGCCTTAATAATCCAGCAGGGATCCACAGCTAAAGAAATTGCTGAGTTGCTTAGTGAGAAGCTTGGTTCATCTTCCTATACACTAGGCTAAACCTCCCAGCGTCTTAGGGTTGTGAATTTCCAAAAATTTAGTAATAGTAGTAGTAGGAGTTGCTGTCTTTATTTTTCCCCTATTTTCTCCTGGACACCATGGTTTCAGCCGACATCTGACTCATAAATTTTACTCTGCCACCTCCCCCCTCACTATCTACAGATGCCTGAGTCTCTTGTTTCACTCAGGAATTCAAGGTCATCAAGAAAGATTTTCCTATCCAGCAGCCACCCTCACTGTTAACTACTTTTTTCTAGTCCCAATGAGTGAGCTGTCACTTCTTTTGTCCAAGGCCAACTCACCCACTTGGATCCTATCACCTCCTCTGTTCTCAGGGATACTGATGTATAAAACATCCTTCCATCTTAGCCTCAACCTCATTCTCTCCTGCTGAGTTTTTTCCTGCAGCATAGGAACATGCTCAAGGATATTCTACATAAAATAAAAAATGCTTCTTAACCTACAACTCCTTCTAGCTGCCATCTTTTTTTTCTCCTTTCCCACCTAGCTAAGCTCTTGAAATGAGTCTGTAGTCACCATTTAACTCTCTGAAATCTCATTAATACTTCAACTTACTGCAAATTGGCTTCATCCTTCATAATTCTAAAACTGCTCTCCCTGAAGTCATGATCTCTATTATTCCAAATTCAATGGATACTCTCCTGTCCTTTTCTTACCTGACTTCTCTGTTCCAATCGACATGATTGACTACTCTCTCTTTAAACTTCTCTCTTCTTTGTTGACTTTATAAATGATTCTCTCCTAGTTTCTCTCCTTTTCTAGCCATTCAGCCTTAGTCTCCTATTCTGGATTCTCTTGCTCTGCTCAAACCTCAAATATTGTTGTGCTTCATGACTTCTACCTTTGCCCTCTTTGGGTGATCACTTCTGAATCTTATGCTTCTCTCTACCACCGCACTCATTTAAATTGCATTGAAAGTAGAGCCCAGGGTCTGCTCATTCTTGTATCCAGTGCTTTGCACAGTGCCTGATATGTTATGGACATTCCATTAATGTTTATTTCACAAATGAATTCAAGCTGCTTGACCTTACCTTTGCTTTACCAAATTGTAAGTCCCCGAGATCAATGTTCCAGGTTACAATTTATGCTTTATATCAAGTAACCACTTAATGTTTCTGAATAAAGCTGGATAAGGCCCTTAACCTTCCATTCCTCAAAGCAAAGTTGCTTATCTAAAGGTAGATATTAATGTGTGTTTTTTTATGGTCCTGAAGCCCAAATCTGCAAAACTTTTCTGACATTGTGCTTAGTATCAGTAAAATATAAATAAGATAATGTATATTATGCTAGATGCTATGACGAGGAAGCAGATATCTGGGTGGCACTGTATTGTATACCCCTCATACATTCATTATATAATGCCCAGAAATAAGTTCTCGAACAAATATTGAGTGATTATTGCATGCCAGGCACTGTGCCTAGAGCTTTAATACATTATCTCCTTTAATCCGTGGGACATCTCTGGGAAGTAGCAGTTATTATTGTCATCATCTATACATATAAGAATTTTGTACTGTATAAGTGGTATTCAAAATCTACCAGGAAATGAATTATTCAATAACCGATATTACTGAATTGACAACTGACTAATAATCAATGTTATTGACTGGTATTAAATAGACTAACTCCTTAACCAAAAACACATTCCAGATAATGATAATAAAAACAAATAAAATGGCATAAACATTGCTAAGACGGTCACTTAAAATAGAATCAGGAGGCTGTTAGGGAAGTGGGGCCTATGCAGACTGTGCACATTCTGTGCCTCAGCTCTCAAAGCTGCTATTTAGTTGCTAAAACTGTTGCTAAACTCAGTTCAAGGTTGAGCCATAAACAACTGCTGTATGGACTCATATGAACTGTACTTCTTCCTTGGAGTTGTCACCACCCTCATTTGCCTATTGGAACTACCAATCCCTGTTAACCTGGCCATCAATCCTTCATTTGCATGGAAGAATTACATTTTGCAGTTTTGCCTTTATAAGCCCTGCCTTCCTTTGTTCTCACAAAGCCATGTTTGGGTTGTTACCTGAATTTGTCTTTTACATTGAAATCCTTTGCTCAAATAAATGCTTTTTATTGTTTGTTACAGCCTAAACCTTTTTTTTTTGGGGGGGGGGGGGAGGTGACAATTGTAAAATATTTAAATATAAAAAGTAAAATAATAAAAATACTAAATGTAAACATGGAAGAATATTTTATAAAATAATCTAATATTGAGGAAGACCTTTTAAAGCAAATCCCCTAGAAGTCATGCAAGAAAAGACTGATAAATACTATTATACCAGAATAAAATAAACAATATTTATAGCATAGGACAAAAACCTGATTTCATTTATATATAAGAGTTATTTGAAATCTGTAATAAAACACTAACAACTCAAATAAAAATGGATAAATCTCATAGACGTGAAATCCACAAAATAATTTTAAAATGGCTTTTAATTATATGATACTTCACTTCACCCAAAATTAAATGCATATTTTAAATTAATAGATTGTTTAGAGCAGTTTTAGGATCACAACAAAACTGAGTGGAAGGTACAGAAGTTGCATATAACCCCTGTCTCCACACACTCACAGCCTCCCCCACTATTGACATCTCTACCAGAGTGGTACATTTGTTACCATTGATAAGCTTACATTGACACATCATAATCACTTAAAGTCCAAAGTTTACATTAGGATTCACTCTTGGTGTTGTACAGTTTGTGGTTTTGGACAAATGTATGATGGCATGTATCCACCATTATAGTATCATACAGAGTAGTTTCACTGCTATGAAAATCCCCTGTGCTCTGCCTATTCATCCTTCCTCCCCATGCCCAACTCCTTGAAATCATTGATCTTTTTATTGTCTTCATAGTTTTGTCTTTTCATTATACATTATGCTTTTGCATTATACAGATGTACAATGACATATCCTATTGTAGTTAAACACATTTTTAGTGAGAATATTTAACCATCAAAACAGAATATTATGAAGAGCTTTATGCTAATAAAATTAAATGTAGGGAAAGTTCTCTCCAAAACAACCCATAGAGAAACAGAAAATCTGACAAGCCCTACAATTATTATTAAATAACTAAATAATTAAAAATCTACTCCCTCTTATATAATTTTATTAATCAATGTCACCCCAATAAATTCAATAAATTCAATTTAAAAACTCTATACCCTCAATCAAATTTTAAAAAACAAACTTTCAAGGAACATATAATCTCCAATTTACATAAATGTTCCTAAAAAGTATTAAATTCTGTAATGAGTCTAGTTTAGTTTTGACATCAAAAGTAGAAAAAGACAGAATGAAAATATTTATAGACCAAGCTCAATTATGAAAATAGACACAAAACACTAAATAAAATATTATAAATCTAGTCATTCTATATATCACATCATGCTTGAGTCTGGAATATCTGAAGACTGTAATGGTTTATCATTCAAGAAAAAAATATTATATGTCATTATAACATGAAGAATAAAAATAATTTAATGAAATACAGGAAAAGCTTTTGATAAAAATTAACAAACTTTCAGGATAAAATATCTAAAATACTGAGAGTAAAAGTTAATTTCCTAAAAGGAAAAACTATGGAGACAAGAATATTATTGGTTGCCAGTTGTTGGGGCATGGGATGAGTAGGCAGAACACAAAGGATATGTAGGTAAACTACAGACATTGGATAATTATGATGTGTCAATGCAGGTTTTTCCTTGGTAAAAAAAAAAAAAAAAAAAAAAAAAGTATCATTTTGGTTGGGGATATTGATAAGGGCAAAATCTATGCATGTGTGTGGGCAGGTGGGTATATGAGATATTTTTGTATCTCTCTCTCAATTTTGTTACAAACCCAAAACTTCTCTAAAAACACTGTGTTATAAAAGCTAATTTCCTTAACTTGATAAAGGTAAACTACTGGAAAATATAACAAGTGTAATTGATGATACTTTTAAAATATTTGCTTTAAAGTAAAAAATGAATAAAGAATGCTTATTACCATTGTTGGTTTTTTAAAATTTTTTAAAAATATGTCTTTATTGATTTCAGAGAGAGGAAGGGAGAGGGAGAGAGAGAGAGAAACATCAATGATGAGTGAGTCATTGATCGACTGCCTCCTGCACGTCCCCGACTGGGGATCGAGCCCGCAACCCGGGCATGTGCCCTGACCGGGAATCAAACCCTGATCACCTGGATCTTAGGTCGAAGCTCAACCGCTGAGTCATGCCTGGCCAGGCCTTATTACCATTGTTTTATTTAATATTATATTGGGAGACCCAGCCAACACAATTGAATAAGAAAAATAAATAAAATATATCAGAAAAGGAAAGAAAATACTGACATTATTTGGGATAATACAATTGTCTACACAGAAAAACTGAGCTTGTAAAACTAAAATATTGCTAGATATACCATTAATGTACAAAAATTGTATTCTTTTACATCAGTAACAAAAATTTTTAAAGTAAAATAAATGTAGATACTATTTACAATAGAAAAACAATAATATAAGTATTAAAGAATAAATCCAACAGAAGTATATGACTTTTATGGAGAAAATTACAAAATATTATTAAAAAAACACAAGAAGATATAAATAGATAGCAAAATGTCAATGTTCATGTGTCACGTTCATGGATGAGTAAATCAATATTGCAAAGATTATAATTTTCTCTGAGTTAATCCATAAATCCAATACAATTCCAACAACATTTTTTCCTTTAAAAGCTCATCCTAAAATTTATATTAAAAATAAAAGGCTAAAGTGACCAAGATAATGAATAATAATAATAATAATAATAATAATAAATGGAGATTTTACCCACCATGAAATCAAGACTTACTATAAACTATCATTTTGTTAAGTACAGGATTGATGCAAAAGCAGACAAACAAATAGAATGTAACAGAAAACCCAGAAACAGACCCACTTTACATATCTGAGCTTTGAATATGACAAAGATTCCATTATAAAGTAATTAATAAAAGGTGGGATGAACTAGTTAATATATTTTGTTGAGTAACTCTCTATATGAAAAAATATAAAATTAGATTCTTATTTCATCTTGATGAATTGAAGAGGTAAATATGATGAGCAAAACTTTAAAAGTTTCAGAAGGAAAGAGGGGAGAAGTACTCTGACACTGGGGTAGAGAAAATGTTTTAACAAACACACTGAAAGGCACAGATCATAAATGAAGAGATGAATGAATTTGACTACATTATAATTATAAATTTCTATATGAAAAATGTACAGCAAACAAAATGAAAAGGTCAACTACAGACTTAGACAAGATATTTGTAATGCATATAAGCCAACAAAGGTTTTTTTTTATAGAACATATAAATAAGTTTTACATATTAATATAGAGAACACCAACTACCCAAAAGAAAAGTGGCTAAAAGATAAGTTCAGATACTTCATAAAAGAAACCTAGATAGTTAATATGTATAGAAAAAAATACTTAATTTTGCTAATTATCAGACAAATATCAAGTTAGGATAATAAAGGACCTTTTAACATCCATCAGAATTGCAAAAAGAAATAAAATTCATTAACATCAAGCAGACACTGTCTTGAGGCCTAAAATGTAAGGGAGCACGAAAACTCACTAGTCAAGATAATACTTTAATGCAATATCTTCAAATCTCAAAATTAATAAAAAAAACATAATGAACAAAGTATTAAATTTTAAATAAAGACAGGATCTGACCATGCACTTACATGACTCATGCCATTTGCCTTGTCCTAATCCTAGTCTATTGTATCAAAGGACTGGTGAGGATTTGAAGAAATTGGACCCTGTATGAATTTCTGATAGGAATATAAATTTGAACATATATTTTAGAAAGTCATTTGATAATAGTGCCATACTTTATATAAGAGTTCCAGTTCTAAAATAATATCCTTTTATAATTAATTTTTTTTAATGTTGACACTATTGAAGATGTCCCCCATTTGGCCCCCTTTGCCCAACTCCACTCACCACTGCCTCCACCTCCCTTGGCCTTCACCACACTATTATCTGTGTCCATGGGTTATGCATATATGCATATAAATTCTTTGGTTAATCTCTTCCCATCTCCCCCTCCCCCCTTCCCTCTGAGATTAACCAGTCTGTTCCAAGCTTCTATGTCTGAATCTATCTTGTTCATCAGTTTATTTTGTTCATTAAATTCCACATATGAGTGAAATCATGTGACACTTGTCTTTCTCTGACTGGCATATTGCACTTAACATAATACTTTCCAGGTCCATCCATGCTGTCTCAAAGGGTAAGAGATCCTTCTTTTTTACAGGTGCATAGTATTTCATTGTGTAAGTATACCATATCTTTTTTATCCACTCATCTACTGCTGGACACTTGGACTGCAGAAATACATTTTTTATTGTGGAATCTAATGAACAAAATAAACAAAAAAAAATAGAAACAGATTCATAGGGACAGAGAACATGCTGATAGCTGTCAAAGAAGAGGTGGGTTCGTGGGGCTGGATGAAAAAAGTGAAGAAATTAAGAAAAAAACAAACAAACTCATAGACACAAACAACAGTGTGGTGATTACCAGAGGAAAGGGGGGTGGGGGTATATAGAAGAGGGTAAAGGAAGAATAAGTGGTGATGAAAGAGACTTGACTTGGGGTGGTGAGCACACAGTACAAAATACAGATGATGTATTAGAGAACTGTACACTTGAAACCTAAATAATTTTATTAACCAATGTCACCCCAATAAATTCAATAAAAAATGCTTACAACTTCACCAAGTAAATAATTTGAAATCAAAGTGCACCTGTTTTTCTCTTAGGCATCAAGGCATTTAAAAAAAATAAAGCTGTACATATGCTTTCAAATGAAAAGCTATTTTATCCTAGCTTATCTTCACCAGGTATTTGAAGGATAGGGACTGGGAGTTATGGCTGAAAATATTTTAGAAGTGGGGTGCTGGCCTGCAAGATCAACATACTCATTTTTAATCCTTTATTTTGAATTCTAACACATACAACCATGCACACATTATATATTATCGATATAAGTGTGAAAAATAGTCAAAACTAATGTGATATAAAACTTGGTTGGATCAAGACTTAAGTTATTTACTCTAGACCTTGTGAATATTGAAATATTTCCTTAGTAATCCAGTTTTCAAATGGACTGATGAACAGTGTTACCTTTTGCAGGATATAAACAGGGCCCACCCCACAATACTGTCTTTTATTTTTCTATTCATGGTCACTGAAGAAGGAAGAAGAAGAGGAGGATGGGAAAAAAGGAAGAATAAGCAGAAAGGAGGAGGCAAGGTCAGAAAAGACAGAAAGAGCTTGATGCTGATCAAAGAGCCCAGAAACAAAGATCTAACACATAGACTATTTTAAAAGAAAATAATAGAATTCTTTGTATTTTAATAGTAAAAAGTGACAGAATTTAACTTCTATGTAAAGCTCAGTAGTGCAAGAATTCATAAAATGCTTCCTTTTTCTCACTTAAGAAGCATCCCTAAATGAAGCTTTGTAGCTAAAGGTAGTCTTTTTAAGGATTAAATGAGTTTTTACATATAAAGCACTTAGAAGAGTGTTGGCTACTTAGTAAATACTCAATATATGGTAGCTACTATTATTATCATCATAGTCAACATCACAGTCATCATCATCATTATATTTTTTCCAAAATAAAGATCTTGCATAGAAAATCATTCCTCTCTTTTGTTTTGAAAATGTATCTACAAAATACTTTAAATGTCATGTTTGTGTTCCCAACTACACACATAGATGGGATCATCTCCTGAAATCTGACTTATGGACTTAAAGAAAATAAGCTACAGATTTGATCTCCCCCCTCTGGGGATTAAATGTTCCCCTCTCCTGATAACAAGCAAACATTTTGATTTTTCTTTCGTGACTAAATACTTTTTGGCACACGACATAACAGTGCTTCTGGTTTGTCTACTTTTTCCTGAGAGATCTGCATACAGAGTGCAAATCACTAGCTATTATATCATCAAATTATTCTAATGAAGCCTCCATTTTTATGCAGCATCATCCTAGACACTGTATAAACACTATAGCAATGCAATCTCTGTCCTGTGAACACTTAGAGGAGTGCTACCCCATACATAAGTAATGCACAAGCTGGGTCTACATAACATTCCCACTCATCTCTTGGCCAGTGAATTCCGTCAAAAAAGTTGACTTTAGCTAGTTACAGACAATTGAGCAAGCACTATACTGCGTAAATCAAGAACCACACAACTATACTTCAGTTCTCAAATTTTTAAGCCTACATATGGGTTTTTGTGATTATATAGAAGAAGGTGGTTGTTGGTTTAAGCAGGAGAGAATTATTTCTTTCTTTTACAGGAGAAGTTCATGGACATTCCTCTTTGTTCTCCCAAGAAGGTTACCTATGAGAGAATTGGACTGATCGTGTGTGGCCCAAGGGGCAAGCAATGAGGATTTTGGTACTGTATTGGTATTATCCAGAGAAAGAGGGCGGGGGGAGAGAAGAAATTTATTATAAGAAATTGGCTCACATGATTATGGAAGTTGAGAAGTCCAGAGCCAGGAAAGCCTAGTCCAAAGGCAGGAGAAGACCAATGTCCAACTTGAAGACAATCAGGCAGAAAGAAAGCATTCTTTCTTATTCAGGCCACCCATATTGGTGAGGGCAATCTGCTTTACTCAGTCCACCTATTTAAATGTTAATCTCACCCAGAAATACCCTCATAGACACAATCAGAAATAATGTTTAACCAAATATCTGGCACCCCTTGGCCTAGTCAAGTTGACACATAAAATTCACTGTCATAGGATCTAAGGGTTGATCAAGATGGTCAGATAAAAAAGGAAGCTATTCACATGCTCACACAGTGAACCCATCCCCCCAAATCTTTATTCATTGGCACAGTATAACACAAGGTTTGTCACCCATCAACATTTTCTGTTTCCCCCATCAAGTGCCCATAAAGGGATTACTTGAGGTTAGGAGGTTAAGAAGATAAGTCTGTTTCCTTAACCCACTCACTAATCTCACTTTAACTGGCTGCTTTGAAAACTGTTGGATATCTCACTTTCATTTCTTTCCCCAGACACTTGATAATGCTAAGCTATAGTTGAAAACACCTAAAAGAAAAACAGCAGTTCAGCCTAGAAGCAATACTGCCAGGACTTTAAAAGTCCACCTGTACCAGCAATAGGCTATCAGGCAGGATAAAGTTAAATTGCTTTTGTCTTATTCTCCAGTACTGTTCTACTGCTATCTTATAGCTAACTTAGGTTCTTATTAACTCCACTTCTGATATTAACTTTACACAGTAAAAAAAACACCTCCTGACCTCCAAAGGGTTGTTTTGAAGAACAAATAAAATAAAGCACCCAATGAGCAGTCATTGGGGTTTGACCCATAAACTCTCTACTTGATTTGGGTCTGGCTTTGACTATATCTTAACCCATTTTTAATTTGGCATCACTCCCCACATTCAAAGGATAGACCACCAGGAAACAGCTATCCTGCCATGGAAGAGAAACTTCATAGAGATATATTTAAAAGGTTCCACCTTTTCTCGTTCTTCCCTTCCCCAATGCTAGGATTCCTTCTCCAAACAGCCTTGCTCCTCCAGGATCTATAAGAATGATAGGGTGTGTGAAATACTGTGTTCAAAATAGGCACTCTCCTAACAAATGGTTCAGAATGGTGAGTTGAAGAGAGAA
Source organism: Miniopterus natalensis (assembly GCF_054644295.1). Taxonomy (NCBI): domain Eukaryota; kingdom Metazoa; phylum Chordata; class Mammalia; order Chiroptera; family Miniopteridae; genus Miniopterus; species Miniopterus natalensis. The sequence goes on from NC_142103.1 coordinate 21,233,447, forward strand.
AGCCATTCTTAGGCAACATTTCAAACAACAAAAATAAGTTGTGGAGGCTTGGGGAAGGAATTGTGTTTTGGTTCAAAGCAGCAAATTACCTGGATGGCTACAGTATTTGACAATCTAAGAATATCAAGTTAAAAATCAGAAAGAATATATGTACCCCGATGTTCATAGCAGCACAATTTACAATAGCTAATATTTGGAAACAGAACAAGTGCCCATCAGTAGATGAGTGGATAAAAAAGCTGTGGGACATTTACACCATGGAATACTATGCAGCTGTAAAGAAGAATCTTGTACCCTTTGGGGCAGTATGGATGGACCTGGAGAAAATTGTGCTAAGTGAAATAAGCCAGGTAGAGAAAGACAAACATCACATGATTTCGCATATATGTGGAATCTAAAGAACTTAATAAACAGATGAACAGAATAGATTCAATGACATGGAAGCATAGATCAGATTGACGAATGTCAGAGGGATGGAAGAGGGTGGGTGGGTGGAGGGGGAGAGAGTAACCAAAGAATTTATATGCATATATGCACAACCCAAGGACATGGACAATAGTGGGGAGAGGGACTGGGGAGGGGGATGGGATGGGGTGGAACGGGTCATTGGGGAGAAAAAGGGACATCTGTAATATTTTAAACAAAAATAAAATTAAACAAAAAAAGAATATCAGGTTATTGACTGAAAACCTGGCTACCTAAGCTGCTCTTCCCAACTTCACACGATTTGTTCAACAAGTTTTCTGCTGGCAAGTCTCTGAGATGAAATTTTAAAATGCTCTTTTCACTACTAAAAGAAAATAGATATTTTTAAAGAGACTATAGAAAGAATCTACAAAATAAAATACCAAATTTCCCTGACACTTGCAAGTTTCTTTCAGAAATAACTATAGCTATCTGCAGCAAACAATGTCCTACACTTACATTAATTAAGCATGAAAGCCTAGATAAATCACTGCCAAATACAGTATAGAATATACATCCCTCTCATCTAAAACCACAGTAGTTTGAAGATGCTTAAAACCCCTTTGTCATAGATGGGCAAGAATATTAACCAAATCTGTTTACATGCAGCAGAATTGGTCACAAATGAAAGATGTAGAAGGCCCATTTCTGCAAGATCAGCTTTCAGAGTTTGAGGGAACCAGACATTCTTGTTCTCAAAAAGACCAACCCAACTCAAGGCCAATAGGATCCTCAGATACTATTGTTACAAACAGACAATAATCATCACTGGTTGTCGAATAGAGTCCGAATTGTCTTTTGGAACACATCCATCATGTCTTGAACAGTGAAGTGGCATGGCATAGTGGAAAGATGTTTTGGCATCAAACCTGGGCTTAATTTATGGCTCAGCCATTTATTAGCTATGGAATATTAAGCAAATGATTTAACATTTCTGAGTTTCATTTTCCATATCTATAAGAGATAGTCTTATTTGCTTCCAAAGAACTGTTTTAAAGAGCAAACAAAATAAAGCACTCAATGAGCCCATCATAGTACCTGGCACCATGTTGTATGCCCAATAAATGATAACTTTAAAAATGATGGGGCATGCTATAACATGGATAAACCTTGAAAACATAATACTAAGTGAAAGAAGCCAGTCACAAAGGGCCATATATTGTATGATTCCATTTGTTTGAAATGTCCAGTTTAGGCAAATCTATAGAAATGTAAAGTTGATTAGTGGTCAAATAGGGCTATGGATCAGAAAGGGGAATGGGGAATGACTCTTAATGGGTATAGATTTCTTTTTAAGATGATGGAAATCTGTTTTTTAAATGGTAAATTTAGACCATTTACATTTTAAGTAATTATTTGTAGGTAGGGCTTATGTCTGTTTTTTTTTTTATTATCTATTTTCTATTCATTCTATTTCTTATTCTTCTGTTTCCCTTTCTAAGCCTTATTTTGGGGCATATAAACATTTAATAGAATTCTATTTTGAATTATGTTTAATATGTTTAAATTTTATAATTTATAATGTATTCATATAGTTTTTTAATGGTTACTGTAGTTATTATAATGTATATGCTGACAATATCACAGTCTACTTGTACCAGTGTTTTACGACTTACAAAGTGAAGTGAGAAAAATTTACATCCATTTAAGCCTCTTTACTCTACCCAATTTTAAAATGTAAATATTTGAAGTATTTCCTCTAAACACACTGGGTGTCACAATCAGATAATGTTATAATTTGCATGAACCATCAAACAATTAAAAAAAGTTGATGAGGAGAATGACAGTCTACTATATTTACCCCTATTTTTACCCATTCCATCATTTTCTTCTTTCTTTAAATCCCAGTCTTCTTTTATCATTTTATTTAGCCGTTCTTTTTTTAAATTATTGAATTTATTTGGGTGACACTGGTTAATAAAATTATATAGGTTTCAAATGTACAATTCTGTAGTACATCATCTGTATATTGTATTGCATGTTCACCACCCAAAGTCAAGTCTCCTTCTTTTAGCCATTCTTTAAGAATAGGTCTTATGGTAACAAATTCTCTTAGTTTTTCTTAATTGGAGACCGTTCTCCTTTCCCCTTCACTAAAGAAGAATATTTTTGCTGCATATAGAATTTGATGCTGACAGTTCCTTCAGTGCTACTTTCTTCTGGCTTCCATGACTTCAGATAATAAGTTCACTGACATTTGAATCATTGGTCCTTTGTAGGTAATTTGTTGTTTCTCTTTAGCCTCTTTCAATATTCTCCTATCTTCAGTTTTCAGAATTTTGATTATCAAGTGATCTTGGCATGGGTGTCTTTGGGTTTATTTTGCTTGAAGTTCACTTAGCTTCTTAAATCTGTAGGCTTATGTCTTTTACCAAGTTTGTGAAGTTTTTATCCACTATTTATTCAAATATTTTTTCAGTCCTTCCAGGACTTTGATAACACATATGTTAGATCTTTTGCTATTGTTCACTGTCCCTTAGGCTCTGCTCATTATTGTTTCAACCTGTTTTCTCTCTGTTGTTCAGATTGGGTAATTTCTATTAATTTGTCTTCATGTTCACTAAGTCTTTCCTTCTTTTTTTTATTATTAAATATATCTTTATTGATTTCAGAGAGAGGAAAGGAGAGGGAGAGAGAGAGATAGAACGATCAATGATGAGAGAGTTATTGATCGAGCCCGCAACCTGGGCCTGTGCCCTGACCGGGAATCGAACCTCGATGGCCTGGATCCTAGGTCGATGCCCAACCGCTGAGCCATGCCTGGCCGGGCAAGTCTTTCCTTCTTAACACTTTTGCTAGGAAGTTTTTTAAAAAATTATTTCAGTTATTATATTTTTCAGTTCTATAATATCTCTTTGGTTCTTTATATTTTCTATTTCCTTACTGGGACATTTAATCTTCTATTTGTTTTAAGAGTATTTGTTATTGCTCAATGAAACATTTTTATAATTTCTAATTTAAATCTTTGTCAGATAATTCCAGAATCTGAGACATCTAATGAGATGTCAGTTCATTTTCTTGTCTTACTCAAGTTATGGTTTTCCTGATTCTTGGTATAACAACTGAGTTTCAACTGTATTATATTGTGAGACTCTGGATTCTTTTTAACCTTTTTCATGATAGGCAGTCACCATGTTTAAGCATAATATGCAGGTATGGGTGGGAATGGATGTTCAGCTTCTGTTTGGGCCTGTTACTATGATGTCAGCTAAATCACACCAGACCCTTGCAAATGGTGGAATGGAAGCTCAACTCCCTTCTTTGCCCCACTGACATTTCCAGTGAAAGTGGGGCACCAACTCACATAAAATGGGTATATAAGCTCAGCACCCCTCTGGGCTCTGCTGACACCAAGAATGAGGGAGGAAACAGGTCAATTCTCACTACACTGCATAGCCATGTTCTGCCTTATTGCTGTCATGTGCTAGTGGAAGTTCAGCTCTTCTCTGGGACAAGCTGATACCAAGAAGGCAGAAAGCAGAATGCTCATTTGCCCTGCCTTATGCCCCATCATCTAATCGAATTGTTACTGGATGGGGATGGACTCAACTCCCCACAGTTCTCCTTACTGAACCCTGCTTACATAGGGGTATATCGGAGAGCTTACCCTACCAGACTCACCTTATTCCTCCGTATCCTACTTTGTTGATGTTGGACAGGGAAGGAAGCCCACCTCCCCACTGGGGAGAATTCTCACTCTGAGTGACATCTGCTTCTGCCATATAGGTGTATAAAAAATGAGGTCCCTTCTGTTCAGCCTGCCAATATCACCCCAAGGAGGAAATCAGAATGTTACTTTCTTCTACAGAGCCAGATATAATTGGGTGAAGGGGTGAGAAAGTGGAAGAACAGCTCCCTAATCTTCCTATCAGTAGCACTGGGGTGAGAAACTCAAAGGGCCACCATTTTCTCTCACTGGGTAGGGATAGGGTGGAAGATCTGCTTCCTGGTGGGAGAATAGTCACCTGTTCCTGCAAGACAGAAAGATGGGGTAGAAAGTTAGCTTCTGAAGCATCCTTCATTCCTTCATCCATTTACTGAAGTTCTACTATGTGTTCTTCTCTGTGCTAGGTATTTGGAATACGCGGTTGGATGAAAAATGAGGCCCTAGCCCTGCGGAGCTCACAGACTGGTGGAAGGCCCTGTAAGAGGTGTCTATGTAAGCAGGCAAATGCAATAAAATGAGGTAAGTGTGGTGATGAAAGAAAGAAAGAAAGAGAGAGAGAGAGAGAGAGAGAGAGAGAGAGAGAGAGAGAGAGAGAGAGAGAGAGAAAATTAGCTTCCATTTGGTCCCCCTGAAACCACAGAAGGTGGGATATAGTTTTTTCATTGGTGTTTAGCTTGATTGGGGCAAGTATTGTCAAAAAGGTTTCTGGTTGTTAAGGCATCCTTTTCACAGTGCTTTACCTAGGAGTAACAAGCTTTTCTTGGAGCTTTTTTTTTTTTTAAAAAAATTGCCTGTGTTGGTTCCAGGTTGGAAACCACTACAGTACCCTGTCTGGGATATATGAGAGGTAAAAGACAAACCTAGAAAAATTACTGCTATGTTGTTCCTCTAATATTGAGATCACTAAAACAATTCACCCTATTTTCTCCTTTTGGAAAATTCTTGTTTGTTTGGTGTGTTAAGTCCACAGTTTTCTTTTTCAATATTTGTAAAGAGGCAGAACATGAGAGGAATCGGGCTGCTCTAGCTTGTCTGCAAAAAGAACATTCAAGTGCTCTTTGTAATAACAGTAAGAGTGAAACATCCTAGTTTTCTCTCAAGAAAGACATAGAATAATTAAATTTGGTGTAGTTTTAAGGTAAACTACTACAGCAATTATAAATGAACTAGATCTGCATACATCACCATGGGTATATCTTAAAAAACAATGGTGAGTAAAAAATAATATATGGAATGATAAGCAAAGTATGATGTCAATTACATAAATATAAAAATCATATACATACAATAACAGAATATATTTTTATGGTAATATACATAAAAGTATGAAATTTTTATACTACTTGTCGCTAATGTGGAGACGTATAAGGCTGGGGTGGTGGTTAAGGGGATCTTAGTTTAACTTTAATTTTATATTTCTTAGACTAGAAGGAAATAAAACAAAATACTAATAGTTAATTATAGGACTGGGGTGTTAGTATTCTTTTCACTTTTCTGTATTTTTAATATGTCTCAATGGAAAGCAAATAACACATTTGCTTTGTAGTAAGAACCGTGTTAGTGAAATAGGACTTTTTATGAAGAAGTGGTCATTATGCAGCCTGTAGCAGGCCAACTACTAACTCTAGAAAAGCATGACATATTCCTTCAATAGATCATGGTTTTTAGCTCTTCCCATGTCCCAATCTCATTGAGATTCACTCAGCATCATTTGACTCTCAGAACAAACTGCTCCTCATTCAGTCACAAAGAATATGGTAAGTGCTTTTCTCTATGCTAAGTGTTGAGCATACACTGGTGAAAAAGACCCAGGCAATGTTTAGCAATAAAATATATTATATAAGAGCTATAATAGAAATGTATACAGAGTATATACCTCTATTATAGCAATGTTCAGATTAATTTCCCCTTAGAGTTTGATAGGATACAACAGTTGAGCTGTAAAGGTTAGGAGGGAGGGAAAAATGTTTCCTTCTTTTATTATGTACTTAAACTAGACTAATGAAGGAGCTAATCCCTAGTGAATTTGCCAATTAGCAAATAGTAGCCATCTCTCCCCTACTGGCTGCAATTCTTCCCTTGTGAACTTGCCCTTCAGAGACCATTCAGCTTTGAGGGGGATCAAGTTGGAGTCACTACCTTCATTTTTAGGGAATTCCCAAGGCAATAGTCTAGTCCCTGCACATCCTATGAATTGTACGCAGGGAGTAGCTATGTGGCAAAACCACCCTAATCCCATAGGCTGCTATCTAAATGCCCTACTTCCTCAATAAACCACTTAAGTCTTTCCTGTGTGATTCTAATGTAAAATCTTATGAGCAAGACAACCCTTTTATGTCCAGATTTTATGCCCTTGAAATAAAATCATCTTGACAGCTGACCTCTCACACAGGAAGGTTAGTCCTGATCAAGAGAAGGGTAAAACGTTCTGAAATTTAAGATTATTTACTAAAGACCACTTAATTCTAGGGCTCTTTGGTTCATTTCTGGAAGCTGTAGGAGATAATCTCTTTTCTTGTTTCATCCAGCTTCTAGGGTCTCCCCACTTCTCTTGGCTCATCATGCCCTTCAGTATTCAAAGCCTTTGATCCTCTGGCTCTCTCTTATAAGGACCCTTGTAATTATATTAGCCCAACCCAAACCCAGATAATCTAAAATAATCTCCCCATCTCAAGGTCCTTAATTTTGTCACAGGTGCAAAGTTCCTTTTACCATGTAAGGTAACCCGTTTATGAGTTCCAGAGAACAGGATGTTTGGCTAGGGTGGGGGATTATTCTGCTTTGTTCTTTTTTCACCTCATGGTCTGGATTTATAATCCAAAATTTGTCTCTGGTGTCTCCACTGATTCCTGGTATTGACCCTGGTTTGAATGTGGACATTGTGAATTTCTCCACCTTTTGGTTACTCTGAAAGAATAACATACTGTATATAAGGGTATACTATATATAAAGGAGAGTGAGGAGCAGGCACTGTATCATGGAGAGGGGAAGCGAAGGGCATTTAATCATCACAATAACTCATAAGGTAGATACTATTATCCCCGTCTTGAAGTTAAGAAACTGAGGTTCCTAGAGGTTACATCATTTATTTAGATCACACAGATAGGAAATCATAGTTGAGAAAATGCTGTTGTAACACTAAATTCCATGAACCAGTTCATCAAAATTAGGCAAAAGTAAACTGCTAGTTGAGTTGCTAGGTTCATTCAAACCATTCTCTTCCCCTCCCTGGCACTTGAGCTAACTTTACAGTATACATTTTTTTCACATTTTCCCTCTTCTCTTCATGTCTTTTTCACTTCGCCTCCAAAGCAATAGCCTTCTCTGTTGCCAAAAGCATTTGGTACAGGCTGGGATACATGACTCCATATGAGTACTTGTAAGGAGCTATTTCTATAAACATTAACAGCTCTAAAATGGATCATTTGTTCAGCCTTACTTGTGAGTAGACTCTTAGGAGCTGACATTTCCCAATATGTTTATGATAATAGTTCCCAGACTCAAACAACCAAGGACAGAGTGGGAGGGAGCAAGTCATTCTTACCTCAGGAATGGCTCCTTCCTTGATGCATCAATAAAGCCAGTCTGTTGACCTTCAGGGAAGGGTGCTGGGTCCAACTTTTCAGTGAGGCTTTGGCTAGACCTTATAAAATTCTGAATTGGCTTGGTATTTTATTGGATAGAACTATTATTTATGCTTTTGCTTAAGTCACAATAGCTAAAAAAATATTGCTCAATAATTTGAGAAGAAATGTTCTAGAGCTCTGGGACAGGCTGTGTGGTCAACAGAAGATACATTCAGGCACACAATCTGTGTCTAAGGTAAACAGCACTGGCAGTGAAGATAATTACAGGGGTTTCTTTGGGTCAAAACCAAAGAAACATAGCTCTTATAAAGCACTAAAGCATTCTGGGAATTTAGCATAGGCATTCTAGAACTTCAGACCTACCTACTGAAGTCTACTCTCCTTTACTGAGTAGAGTGCAGGCTCAAGTTGAACTCACATTTGGTCATGTTACTTGCTGCTAAGGAGACTGTATTCTGGCCTAGAATAGCTATTTGTCATTTGTCCTTGACTGAATCCACTAACATAAGTTGGCTGTGGAGGGCAAGTGGCCGGTCTTAAAGAAACCACATCTGAAATGTTTATTCATTTGAGTTTGATACCTTTGTCAAATAATTCTATGAGCAGATCTTGATAATATTTCTAAGTTTTGCTACCAGATACAACTTGGAGTAGAAAAAGGCAAGGAAAGATACCTGAATTCAGAAAACAGGCAAGTCTGAATCATGAGCTCCAAGAGCAGAATCCCTGAACACATTTAAGAAGCCAAGCATACCCTTCCACTTGATAAATACTAGCCAAACCTCAAAGCCAAGGTGAATATAAGCAGTCACCAGACCAGAATCATAAGCTTCTATTATGTAATCCCCCTTTTTTGCTCCTAAACATAAATGAATCATAATGAAATTGTTTGAGAGAGATAAATCAAGTCATACAGGCTTGCATTTTACTGGGGGAAGTGATGTTGATCCACTTGCCTGAAGTAGATTCAAAATCAGATTTTATGGAGTACAAATTAGAGCCTGTTGACCTGGCTTCTCTCTAGCCACTTGTTTGCTCTGGCAATAGCTGAGGAAAAAAAGGAGTGAGTACAGGTGGGTGGGTGGGATTCAAGGATAACTTCTGGCTTACAGCTCTTTGCCGTAAGTATAGCCTATGTGGAAATCACAAACCTTGGCAAATTTATCACTAGTTCTGGAGCTGACAGTAATTATGAAGATAGCACTTCTGTATTTAGACTAAAAACCCAGGGGCTCACAGTCCCCAGAATATATGGTGTTAATGACTGTGCCACTGCAATGGATGTCCCCAGGAAATTCAACAATTTTATATGAATTCAGGTTAGGTTTTCAGAATTACTGGTTTCTTTTTTCCATGGCTATGTCCTACCTGTGCAGGCCTTAGGAGCTAACAGAAGGAACAAATCTGTGAGAGTATATAAGGTGAAACTCTGGCCCTGATTGGTGTGGCTCAGTAGTTAGAGTGTCGGCCTGTACACCGAAGGGTCCCGGGTTCGATTCCTGGTCAAGGGCATGTACCTGGGTTGCAGGTTCTGGGTGCAGAAGGCAACCAATCAATGTGTCTCTCTCACATTAATGTTTCTATCTCTCTCTCTCTCTCCCTTCCACTCTCTCTAAAAATCAATGGAAAAAATATCTTCAGGTGAGGATTTGCAGAAAAATAAACTAAAATAAAAATAAGCTGACACTCTGCCCTTAGGTTTCAAAAGATAAAGAGTGTCCTGAGTAACAAGACAACCACTTAATATTTGTTGCAGAAAGTTGTTGTTTTTTTAAGGCAAATACTTATCATGTCATCCTGTCAAATATGCCAGGGAATTGGTACTTGTTGAATGTCTACTCTGTGGCAGAGCACTATGCGGGTTGATTTACCTATGCTATCTCACTTAATCCTCAAAGCATATTTTTGAGAAGGGCATTATTAACCCTGTTGGACAGGGCCAAAACAAAACTATAGCTCAGAAAGATGAGGTGAATCATCCAATGTCATATAGCCAGTAAGAGTTTTATCTGACTTCAAAGTCATAATCAATGGATTATCTATTGTTGAGAAAAATCTTCTAATAAATAAAATCAAAATTGTAAAGTGACAATAGAAAGATTTAGAAGGTCCAACAACATTCCTTTTGCTGCTACTCCTTCAGTAACAGTTGACTTTGATGAGGCATCTAAGAACTCAGTCAGTCATGTCCAGAATGAGAGTAGAAGATTCTCTCTTTGCCTCAAGAGCTGCAACAGGGCTTGGCTCCAAAATCAGTTGACTCTAGGCCAGAACAATGTGTTTTAGCTTCTTCTGAGCTCTCTCCAGCATCAAACAGCCACATTCCAAAAGACGGGTTTAATTCAGTTATAACCACAAGATAAATAAGCTAACCAATTTGAAGGAGATGGATATTGGTTATTTTCTTGAGTTTCCTATCTGTAACTTGCTCGACTATGCCCGCTGTGATCTTTCTGTGAGTTCACACTCTGTTGGCAGGTGCATGATTGGTGTGTGACCAAGATGACCAGTGGGAAGTAGGAATGAAGCTTGTTCTCCCCTTTATGCCCACCAAGATACACTAATGTTTTTCTGAGTCTAAAGGGGTAATTAAATCCTACTACATGGTTACTATTTTTTTGTCCCAAAGAAGCTAAGGACTTTAAAATGATTAGCTGACCATTCTTCCTCCTACTTTATGAATAGTGGTGATGGTGGTTGTAATAATATCCCTATCTCTTTTACCTGAGAATCAGGTCCAAAATAGGGTAAGGATTTTAGGCCTTAACTCAGTTATCCTCAAATAGTGGGGAAGGCGGGGGCTAGGGTAAGGGATTAAATTTGTAACCTGGATGGAGAGGCAAGAAAAATTACAGTAAACAATTCAAGAAACAAAGGAAAGAAGGAAATTTTCTGTCAAATTCAGGAAAGCCCACTCCAATGTCCTCTCTCTTAACCAAATGAGCAATTTAAAAAAACTAGTCAATAGTAAAAATGATGGAATATCAGTTCAGCCCTATGCCCAAGTCATTCAGTATATGGTCCCAGGGAGACACCTGTTGAATAATGGTTGACTCATTTCTAGATATTTCTAAAGGCAATTCGTGGGTCCATTTGGGACAATTAATCACCAAGAGCCAGATAAACTCAGGCAGTGCCTATATGATGTGAAAACATATAGAAAATGGGTCTAATTACTCCAAAAATGAATTTAATAGAAATGAAAACATTTGAATAGCACTTTGATGTCTATTATTTTCTTTTGTCTTCACAATAACTCTGTAAGATATACAGAGCAGAAACTCTAACCTGGATTTTGCTAATGGAAAACTGAGGCCCAAAGAGACCTAACTTGCCTACTATTTCCAGGGAGGTGATGGTAGGGCTCAGACTAGGACCCATAGCTCCTGACTTCTGTGAAGATACCTGATATAAACACTTCGCTGAATGCATCTATGCTATTACCCACCTTAGCTGACATTTCTGTGCTTTATTTCTTGTACTTGAACCTAAGTTACCTGCTTTCTGCTCCATGTAATGTTTCTGGCATTCCATTGATCTACATGAATTACAATACTTACCAAACCCAAGCTCATCTATGGGGGCTTCTTATTCTAATTTGCCCATCTTGTTGTCACTGATATGTCTCACTGGCCTCTTCATTCCCATGTAATAGGAGGTAGTGAAACACAGCAGTTAAGCACATACGCTCTGGAATCTGACTGCCAGGGCTTAAATACTGTCCCTCCCACTTATTCCTCATATGACCTCAGGCAAGGCACATAGCCCTTCTTAGTCTCAGTCTCCTCACCTGTAAAATGAAAGTAATAATAGTACATTATAGGGCTTTTGTATCACATGGGATAAGGTAAAGCCCTTATCACAGTAATGCACATAATAGGATAAAAGGGTTGACTCTTGGGCCAGAGAAAACTAAGTTTAAAGGCTTACTTCTACCACTTATGACTGTGAGCAAGATGTTTAACTTCTCTGTGCATCAGTTTGCTCATCAGTAAAATGGGGATAATAGTCTATCTGCATAGGGCTGTTAGAGAAAATATGTCTAAAGTATCTGGCACATATTCAGTTATCAGTAAATTGTAATTATTACAATTAGTTAGGCTGGATAAGGATTAATGATGTTGGAATCCTTGTGGAACTACTTTTATCCCCTAGAGGGGACACCTTTTTTTGGCATAAATGTCAAGCTTCACCCATCTCATAGAGAGGGTTTGGGTGTCTGGCATTTTATCTCTATTATGAAGTCAGTGATGGAAGCCTCTGGGTGTGGTTGCTTGGTTTTGGTAAATTGATTTGAACATTTTTCTGAGATAATTCCCAACTAATCATATCTTGTTGAGATAAAATTAGAATTACATGGAGAGAAAAACACATCCCTCAGAAACTTCACTGGGTTATAATGAAAATGGTTTCTTTGAACTTGTGGGTATAAGGAAGAAGTTAAACCAAAGCCAATCATGATCCTGGGTCCCTGCCCTCACCAGCTACCACTCTCCTCAACTAGAAGGTTTCTAGGAAATGGGGTCAGCATTGACTTCCCTCAGTGTTATTCAAATCCTTAGTTCTGACTCAGTGATATCCTAGGATCCTTGCATCCACAGGTAGAAAGAGTGAGTATTGAAAAAGTCTTTTGAAATACAGTTCTCCAACCCCCCAGTCCCTGGGCTGTCAATAAGTGCATACAAGTATGTCCAAGTATTGTCACACGATTATCTATTTTTGCTCTGTTCAGGCCAACAGCTTGCAGCTTGGCAATTCAGGAACTGCTCTGAGACTGGGACCCAGAATCAGCCTGAGGCAAGATGACAAAGTCTAGAAAGTTTGTCTCCTGAGCCACAACACTCCCAATATTCTCCCTCTTCTCCCACCCTATTATTCAAGTGTTCAGTTAAACCCTGCCCAGTTCTGAAAGGCAATCATCCCCTTCTGGTCACAATTTCAAACCTCACTTGCTTGAGTCTCACTCAGCATTACTGGATGACTAAGCTGATAAGCTCATTTCTGCACAGGTGTCAACAGCAGATAATGGCTCCACCAATAACTATCACGCTTTGAACATCAGCCTTCAATAATGCCTTAGTTTAAAGAAGAGAATTTCAGAAAGACTTTAGACACCAGAGAGTTATGTAGAGTTGGGTATTCTCCAGCACACCAGCCTTACAATCATCATCCTGGGGGATCCAGGCCTCAGCTTATGAACTCCAGGCACATATGACTCTCTCCTGCCGTAGGCCAAAGACTGAATTGATGGATTGGTATTAGCTGTTACTTTGATAACCACTTCATTGCTTCATTAGCCCACAGAGACTGACTGTCATTCAAAAGACTGCAGTGCCTAAGAAGTGAGTTTTAATACACTGGTACTATAGGACATGGGCCCCATCTCAATCTTGACTTTATTCCTCCTCACATACTCACATCCCTGACAGCCACAAAGATGAGGTGGGAAGGGTGAATGGATATCAGGCAAGTCTGCCATTTATAGCTTAGCTGGGTGAAGGACAGTTAAGGACATAGTTCCTGCATGGGTTAGCAGCCCTGACCAAAGCCCAGGGAGAGGCTGAGAGTCACCAAAGACAAGCTCAAATGCTGCCCTTCCTGTTGGGTGAGTGGAGAAATAGTTGATAAAGAAAAAGTTACACTATAAGATGTACCTTTGATATCAAATAATTTAGGATACTAAGCCATGAGTGGCATTTGTTGGTGTAAGACAAACACATGAATAATGATAGCCATCATTTACTGGATATTTTATAAGTGCCTGACACTTCCCATAAATTACTACTAATCTTTACAGTAAGTGTGCAGGTTTGCTCTTATCCCCATTGTACATCCATGGAGACTGAGGCTTAAAGAAGTGATTTCCTCTATACACAGCTGATCAGTGATTTAAGTTCTTATACGTCTGGCTCCCAAACCCATACTCTTTTCACTGTGCCCCATTGCTTTCTTGTACCACACTACCCTGTTTTAAGCAGGTTGGATCTGCTTAAAGTGCACACTTCCAATAGTTATATCTTTCCATAATCTATCCCATAGCAATGTGAGAGTACACATTTGTTGGGAGTAAAAAAATGATACAAGGGAGGCTTCAAGGAGGAGGCTGCAGCTTAGCTGGGCCTTGAAAAATGAACAGAATTTTCATGGATAAAGCTGAAGGGAAAGAATATTCCTGAAATTGGCTATAGTGTGCATACATGCATGAAAATGCAGGGGTTAAAGGCATGGATTTTTGAATGAGAAAAGCTAAGTTCAAATCCCAGCTCTGTCACCTACTAGCTGCATTCAATGCCACTATGTTACTGCCAACTTCTTACACCCTCTCACATTCACCCATCCAGTGTGCAGGTGTCAGCTAGTCCTAGTTGGCAAGAATCAACTGCGCACATGTCTTCCCAATTCTGAGTTCAGTGACCTCACATATGTAGTTGGAAATAAATAATGGTGGGAATATTAACACCTGGAAATTGGAAAATGCTACAAATAGGAATTCTTTTTTTTTTTTTTTTTTTCTTTTAGAGAGATGGTTGTCAAACATTTACCACTACACCACTACAGAAACTCTCCAGAGATGGAGTCAGGACATCTACATTTTTTTTCAAAAACTCCACATTAATTATGCAGCCTCACCACTCATAACTCTTCTTGGGGCAGTGGATTTCAAACTTAGGTATGCATCAAAATCATTGAAGGGGAGCTTGCTAATATGTGTGCTAATATGTGCTATTAGTCAGGAGCAGAGCCCAGGAATCTGTAACGTTACAAGATCCCCACCCCCCAACCAAGATTCTGTTAGAGTTTATGTAGAGCATTTTGTCTCACCTTAAGTATACAGGCACTGCAGGTAATGGAAGCAGAGCAAAATGCAGGACTCTCTGCCCGCGCTAATCACAGACATCTGAGAAATGAACAGAATTGCTTGAATTTCTCACCAGGTTTTCTGTTTTTACCATGGGGAAAGCAACTGATTAAGCAGTTGGAGAGAAACCTTTTATCCTAATGAAGGTGGCAAAAAAAAATACAAAAACAAAATGCACAAAGTAAAAGAATGCTTACGATTTAGGCAGGGTGATTTCTCCCAGGCTCCCTCTCCCCAAAACATGCACAATGTACATTAATAAAGTGCCAGAGAAAATTACTGGAAAAATAAGAGTTTAGGAGAGATCAAGGTCTAGTCTAGGAAAAGAGGTAGGCTTAGAGGGTAGGATGGAGAAGAAAGTAAAAAAGGCAGAGAAGTATAGTAGGTAAGCAGGTTGGCTCTGGAATCAAACTGCCTGGATTTAAATCTCTGTCCTGCCACTTATTAGTGCTATGACCTCAGGCAAGTTATTTATTAAATAAATCTGTGCTACACATTACCTATCCTGTACACTGAGGCTATCATTAATAACTACCTCCCAGTATTTGTTATGAAGATTACATAAATATTTATAAAGCATTTAGAACAGTACCTGGCACATAAGGAACACTATATATGTTCGTTAAATAAATAAATGGCCAGTCCAAAGGAAAACAGTCCTGAGGGCTAAGGGCCAGAAATTGTTTTCATTGCTAAATTAGA
Source organism: Miniopterus natalensis (assembly GCF_054644295.1). NCBI lineage: Eukaryota > Metazoa > Chordata > Mammalia > Chiroptera > Miniopteridae > Miniopterus > Miniopterus natalensis. The sequence goes on from NC_142103.1 coordinate 21,248,727, forward strand.
GTCTGCCTACTTGCTTAATGAAAATAAAATTGGGGTGGGGGTGAGGAGTGCAACATTGATTCCCTCCACCAAACTGTCACCTACCTGGGAATGGAAACCACTGTGATAATTTTATGTGACCAATGTGAGAGCTAGCCTGCTATTGAGGTGACATATGAGTGAGTGGAAAGCACAAACATCCCTGTTGTGGATGGCTGAACTAGTTTTCTGATAGAATCCGGAAGGTGTGTAATTATTTGTATTCTTCATACAAATATTGCAATTTTCCAAGCTCTTTTGATGTTACCCAAAATACAGAGTTGCATTATTTCACTTTGTGGGCCTTGTCTCTACTGGCATGGTTCTTAGTCAGACTTACTGTCTTCCCCTGACTCCTCAGAAGTCGCTGCCTGCACCTATTCTGGCTGTGACAGTCGGCACCAATTCTGGGCTCCACAACTTCAGAACATGTGGGGAACCAGGTGGGACAAAGAAGAGCAGATAGCTTACTATTAAAAACTAAGGCCTGAAAGGGAAAAATAAAGGAAATGGAACAGTTTTACCGGGGAAGACCAAAAAATGACTTGTCTATGGTTTCCAGGAATTGTAAGGCATCACTTATAATTCATCACATGAAAAGGAAGATAAAATTGTAAATACCCACTAGGGAAAAATGAACACTAAGTTACACTGTCAATAAACTAGGTCAGATATAAAGAAGAACTTCCTAAGAGAAAAGAGTAATGTACACTATTGTGAATTATGGGGTAGGGCAGAGAGAGGCTGAAAGACCTCACTCAAGCAAAGTTTGAACTCAGGATAGCGTCTCCTGGAATAGTCCCAATGTAGTTCCTACTAGAGGGTGTAAAATGAACTAAAAGTCACCTCAAGATCTCTTCCTATGATTATAATAACTGGAAACATCCAAGAAAACAGCCTGAAGCTACCCACAGACATTCCTAGGGACATAAGGATGCAGAACTGGGGGCTGTGACCTCTTTGACACAGATAAGACTGAAGATGCTGTCTCACAGGGGAGGCAAAGGTAGCAAGCACCTTAGCCCATCTCCATTTTTCCCTTTTGTCTTTAAACTGTCTCATTTAAGATAGTAAAGTCTAAGCTAGATTAAATTACAGCAAGGAAATAGGATTCTCTTAAGTAGGTAATATAAAACGTGTCTAAGGAAACTCAATAATAATTGTATTATCTCTGGCATGCTGTCAGGGAATAATCTGTATTGTATTAGGTGGTGGAAAGAAGCTAAAAAGCTATTTAAAATGCAAAACCAGTTGTGCTACTCAATCACTCATTGGTTAAAATGAATTAAAAAGCTGGAAGATTTTATATTCATAATTCCAATTGCCCTTCTTTACCAACAGTGACTAGAGCTGAATACAATTAACAAGTCACAGCTTGAATAGGCAGAAAAAAATCCTAGTAATGATAATCTTGTCTTGCGACCTGACCCTCCCTCCTTTCTCCCACACCCAGTTAAGCCCGTTTGCAAAATTTCAGCCAAAGGAGCAGTGTTCACATTCTGTGCATGCTTTAGTCACTGCTGAGAATTGTCAATAATTCTGTTTTCATAATATATTAATTGCTGCTTCTGCTAGCAGTACACCAGGGCCAGGAGACCTTCTTGCCAGTTATAAGACATCAGCCCAATTCAGCATTTCTTTGACTGGATGTTAACAAATGACAGGAATATCTTTACTCTTAAAGATGACATAAAAAGCATATTCTGTTCTGGCCACCATGGCCAGAAGAATATACCTAAGGAACTAACAGTAAAGGTAGAACAAGATCCCTATTGTACAGGACAAAGCTTGACAAGCTAGCCCAATAATTACAGCTTTCCCTGAGTTCCTATAGAAAGAACAAACCAGTCATGCTCAGGCCAAGCATAACCCCATTATTCATCGTAAAACATTGTGTTTAAATAGTCCCTTTTGTGCTGCTAAAGGCGCCCCCTTGTTTCCTGTACCAAAAGCTGACAACCTAACAAATTATTGGAAACCCCTTTACCACAGTGCCTTTGTGGTTATTGAGTATAAAATGAAAGAAGACTTAAGGGTCAGGACTGCAGTTCATCTCTTACATGGGTGAGACGCTGCAACTGTAGCTGCTGGCCAGCTAATAAAGGCTCCAAAATTCAAACACAAACTCTGGTGGTCATCTGTCGCGGGTCACCCCAGAACAATTCCACTAGTCATAGCTGTTGAAGCTGGCCCTATTCCTGACTCTAGAAGTCAGCAGCCCAGTTGATCTTCTAGAGTTCAAAATGTATTTCCTATCCCCAGTTGTAAGAGAACCCACTGTAATGGTCGTGGTGGAAAAAGAGATAGGGATTTCTTAATGTTTGTTTGCAAGACAACACAGGGAGAGTATTGTCTTCCTATCAATTTTTTCCAACTATGAATTCAGATTTCATTGGTCTGGTGAGCTTACATGAAGTCAAGGAAAAAAATTTAAGTCCTTGACTCCTTAGAATGCCACAGAGTTACCACAGTAATATCTTAGAACTCATCCTCCACTAAGAAATTAGCTTTTTCCTTTTATGTGCATCTTGTTAAGAGTGAGAGAACAAGGAGCACAGAATGAACCCAAGATAAGCTTAGATCTTTTACTGTTTCACACTCATTGTTTCTTTTGTCTAGTGCACAATAAAAAAAAAAAAAAGACTAAGGCCTTATTTTCAACAAGAGCTCAGAATTTCACAGGAAACTTGGCCAACTGAAAAATGAAAACAATTGACTGACCTCAAAGGAGTCACATTTTAGCCCAAAAGATGCCATAATAAGGAAATTAAATCTTTGCTCTTAGGATACATTCCTAGAGTGGAATCATCAGAAAGGATATATGTACCCCGATGTTCATAGCAGCACAGTTTACAATAACTAAGATCTGGAAACAGCTCAAGTGCCCATCAGTAGATGAGTGGATAAAAAAGCTGTGGGACATTTACACCATGGAATACTATGCAGCTGTAAAGAAGAAGAATCTTGTACCCTTTGGGACAGTATGGATGGACCTGGAGAATATTATGCTAAGTGAAATAAGCCAGGCAGGAAAGACAAATATCACATGATCTCGCTTATACGTGGAATCTAAAGAACTTAATAAACTGATGAACAGAATAAATTCAATGACATGAAAGCATAGATGAGACTGATGAATGTCAGAGGGATGGAGGAGGGCGGGGGGGTGGAGGGGGAGAGAGTAACCAAAGAATTTATGTGCATATACACACAACCCAAGGACATGGACAATGGTGGGGAGAGGGACTGGGGAGGGGGAAGGAACGGGGTGGAACGGGTCATTGGGGAGAAAAAGGGACATCTGTATTATTTTAAACAATAATAAAACTAAAAAAAAAAATCTTTGCTCTTGATAGTCCATTGTTCCTTCCTTTGATAATACTCTGAATTTCCTTCAGAAAACAATACCTCCACTACACTCAGTTCATGTGGTTTGGATGTGGTTGATTTCATCCCCTGGTTTCATGGAAACGTATCCCAGGTCTGGCCAGTAAGTGTAAACCTTAAGATATTAATTGAAATTACTGGAAAAGAGTGTTTGCCTGCTAGGGTTGCCAAGCTAGTAAGATGTAAGTCTAGAACTGTCCATGCCCATCTTCCTCAGCATTTTAGAAAAATTTGACTGAGAACAACCAAGAGAACCCAGAGATATAAACAGATTACTCATGACCTGGGTGGAATACCTTGATCCAGCTATACTTGATACCAAGTATATCTCTGGATTGTTTAGTTATATGAGTCAATTTTTCTTCCAAAACCATCGTGAGGTTTTTTTTCTAACACACAACTGAAAAACTCCTGATTAATATATAATTAAACCATTATATCTGTTATTTGGATATCACCTTGGAGTCCCTTTGAATTCAATAAATTGAATGATTATTGGCTTTACTATTAATAGTGTCACCATTGCCTCAACTGGGTCATGTCTTCAACTTGACTAGAGTCCTTTTAAAAATATATATTATACTATGAGCTCATAAGGACAAATATTTTTTTAAATCTGCAATACAATCTAGACTAGAAAAAACAATTGGACCTTATTCTTAAATAAGTCATTATTTTATAGGATCACTTAAAAATTCAATTATGTTCTAGAAAAAGGGGTCAGAGTCCCTTTGAAGAGAAATATTAGTGTTAAGAGCCAGACTATAAAACTGCTATGAATTTTTAATGAGTAATTATAACTTATTACATAGAGAGGAGATTATTGATTTGACAGTGCAGGTGGAGGTGGGGATAGAAATATTGGGATGATTTGGAAGTAAAGATCTAGGGAAACAACCAGAGAAGGAGGAGGTAGAGTAAAGCCTGAGGAACAGAGGGGCAGAAGATGTGGAGGGAGAAGGAATTTTCTATCTTAAGCATTCTTAGGATTAAGTTTCCATTAGTCTAACCAGATCTACACCCAGCAAAAAAGCAGAGATCATGCACCACATTACAAAAAAATTGGGGAGAATACATACTAATCTATGTAAATTTACTTATCTATAAATTATATATATGCTCCACTCTGATTCACTAATATCTCAAAGCAAAAATGTATACCTTAGGATAAGATATGTTCATTAATGATAATTGACAGGGTTTTTTTTAATAGTCTTCTTAATTTTATTTTGCTTTTGGACACTGCTTTTCCAAATGTATTAGATTACCACTGTTTTTACCTGATAAATCAATAGCTGATGAAAAGTTCATACCACAAATAGGAAAGGCGCCAGCTCCATTTTGTTGTTCATTTGTGCTTACATTATGAGTATGATCTTCAATCCACAGTTGCTTTAAAGAAATATTTATTAAGCCACATATCCATTTTGTGAGGGTTTATTTAATTCGGATCAGATAACATGATTCATAAATTTGCTGATCTGGACATATGTAAACTGCAGTGTACTGCAGTGTTCTGAATGCAAATCAATAAGTTTCTAGTTGTGGAAATATTACCCTTTCTTCAAAATACCCTGTAAATCTTAGATGGCATGAGACACTCTAACATAGATACTAAACAAGGGTACCAAGGTCAATCTAAGTATTAAATATCAGTGCATCCTAATTCCTTTTATTTAATGAAAGTTATCACTAGGATTTCTAATATTTTCTTTCAGCACACCATTTTGGAGACCACTGCCCTAGAACACTCCTCAGCACAACACATACACATGTACCATCATAAAAGTCCTAAGCCATGTTTAGTTAATTATCCACTGGATGGTTCTAATGTGGTAGCAGGAGCTACTCTGCCTACTTTTTTAAATATATATATCTTTATTGATTTCAGAGAGAGGAAGGAAGAGGGAGAGAGAGATAGAAACATCAATGATGAGAGAGTTGTCATTGATTGGCTGCCTCCTGCATGCCCCCGACTGGGGATCAAGTCCACAACCCAGGCACGTGCGCTGACCGGAAATCGAACCTCAATCTCCTGGATCCTAAACCCACGCTTATCCACTGAGCCACGCCTGGCCAGGCCCTGTCTACTTCTTAAAGCCAAAAACACACTGTAGCCTTTGTGACTCCTAAAATAGTAAACCTTTTCTGTCCTTATTTGTTGATAACAGTCTTAAAATGAAAATACTGGTAGAATCAACAAAAATTTCAGACACTGTCAACCATAACCAACTGCACCTATAGCAATTTCCAGTCACTCAGATCTTCACTCCAGAGCTGGTAACCAAGCAGCACTAATGTCTACACAGTAGTAGTTAAATTGCAGGTAGAATATCTAATCAGAAACCAATAGTTCCATGGAATTTTTGTGTTGTTAATCCTCACCCGAGGATATTTCTTTCCACTGCTTGATTTTGAGAGAGAGGAAGAGAGAGAGAAATAGATATATCTAGAGACACATTGATTGGTTGCATCACTGACCTGGGCCAGGGATCAAACCCACAACCCTTCAGTTGGAAGGCTGACACTAACCACTGAGACACACAGGCCAAGGCTCCAAGGAATTTTTATTACAAACCAAGAACTAGAATGTGCTGATCATACCGCACCCAGATTGGTGTGTGAAAGTATGGCGGAGAGCAGCCACCAGTGGGAGAAATTTGCTAAGGACTTAAATGGTTTAAACTACTTTGTTCTTCTTTTGAGGGATACTGAATTTGGGTGCAGATCAACTGAGAATGCCACTTACCGGTAAGCAGACAATGGAAAACTGGGGGGAAAATAAAAAAACAGCAGTGTTCCAGAGACCCTATGGGAAAAGACCCTCGGGTAGCCTCATCCTAGACTGGCTCTTGCGCTTCACACTCTGGTCCTGTGACAGCTTCCTCCTTCTTTGCTCAGATGGAAAAACATGAAAAGGAGCTTGACTTCTGTACCAGCTAGCAAAGCATAGCCTATTTGGCATCTTGGTAGATGGCTCAATGCAGACCAGCATGACAGAGACAGAGAAACCAAGACATTGAGAGGTTAGTTCATCTCAGCCAAGGAAAAGACACACAGCCAGAGGTTGTGTCCCTTGCCTATATACATTTTGTTGTTCACTTTGGTTCTTACCAAAGTTACCAGCTTTGCTAAGTGTTCTGAACTCTTGATGAGCTACTAGGCAAAACTGTGCGATTGACAATGCTTGTTTTATTGCCTTCCACCTTCATTTCCCATTTAGTTTCCCTTGTCCCTTTCCTGGTACTTCTGATTCTTCCTATACTTAGCCTAGATGTTGTTCCCAAACATTTCTAGCTACCTATCAATTAACTCTCGATAAGATGTTTTGATTAATTGATAAATTGTCTAGTAATGGCTTACAGTATTTCCTTTCACCGATGGTTTTTACTTTTCTTTTCATTTTTGCAAGGTACTTCTGAAGACTAGAAAGTCTCCCATAGACAAGGAAATGAAATCTTAATGAAATTTCAGAATCTGTGATAGGGAATAAAGGAAATCTTTCAGGCAGGGTAACTGCCCGATAATTTTGAACCATACTACCTAAGCTCCTTTAAGGCCAACTCTGTGTTAAGCAGAGCAATTAGATATTTATTGTTTATATACTATTGGCAGAAAATATTATGGGCATATTCTTTTCTCTTCAGCCAACATTTGGTTGTTCATTTTGTGCACTATCACATTTAATACTCACAATAATCTTTTTTTAAAAAATATATCTTTATTTATTGCAGAGAGAGGAAAGGAGATGGAGAGAGAGATAGAAACATCAATGATGAGAGAGTCATTGATCGAGCCTGCAACCCAGGCATGTGCCCTGACCAGAAATCGAACCCCGATCGCCTGGATCCTAGGTTGATGCTCAACTGCTGAGTCATGTCTGGCCAGGCTCACAATAATCTTATGTGGCCTGCTGTCATGATTTCCTTTACTAACAGATGAATAAATTAAAATCCAAAGAAGTTAAAGAATTGGATGAGAGTATGCAGGTAGTACTTGGAAGAGCTGACATTGGAACCCAAATGGTCTCTGGAGTTGGAGTTCTTAAAACTGCATTGTACTGCCTATTGGGAATTAGAAATGAAAGAGGTGAGTGTTCTTGACATCAAGACACTTATAATGAAAAAGGCAAAGTTCTTCTTGGGTTCAGGCCTCCTCTGTTCTCCACCTCTTATATTCATGTGCCCCATGAATTTAGGGCATCCTCAGGGTTCTTACTTTCTAAGAACACTCTGAACGCTGCCTACTGCCACTATTTCAGACTCCTGTGGGAGGGGAGGAGGGCAGGAGAGCAGGAGAGCAGGAGAGCAGGGGGGCAGGAAGGCAGGAGAGCTCTCTAGGGTTAGTGTTCAGCGTCCCTGAGATCATAGGCAATGAAAACTTTGTATCTATTCTCTCTCTCCTGACCTCATTCTCTAATCTCCTTTCCCTTAGGGTAGCACTGACCAGTGCTAGCCTCTGGCCAAGAAATGCCAATTTTTCTAATGTTTAATGAGAGCTATTGATTTCAAGGCTAATAAAGTTCTGGAGGATCCCTGTTGTCAAGAATGGTTCATTAACTCTTCACACCACTAGGAAAGGACTGCAGGATTAAATTTCTTATTAAGTATGCTGAGGCCAAAGACTTTGAAAAAAGCAGCAAGATGCACTCAATTTATGTATAGATGTTAATGGGCTGTTCCACCTCCATTGGGGGAAATGAGCCAATTTCTCATCCTACAGAGGCTGGAGAGGATTCCTTATTTCCTTTGTACTAAAATAAACATACCTAAGGAGACAATTTTACTTCAGGGCCCTCTAAAGCAATCAGAACTTCCATTTTCACAAGTCCATTAAAAATAGGGCCATCCATCATTGTAGAAAAGCTTTGCATGACAAAGTCAAGGAAGTGGGGGAAAGTGATATTACAGACCTCAAATTTAACAAAGAATATTAAAATAGCTTTCATATAAGTTCCTGCAACCAGAATTTATAGATGAATTAGGTAATGGGCTAGTGCAGCCAAAATATACTTCTAGTGCCCAGATACAAATCCTTAAAAATTATTCCTTTAGAGATAGATTCATTATTGGGGGCTTAATGTTTTTCAACTATTAAAATGCAAATATCCTACAGTTAGGGGTATGGTGATTATAAAGGCATGATGTTCTAAAGCATTCATGAAACCACTCCTGTTGCTTAATTGTATTGTTAGTGTTTCATGTGTTGGAATAATTTGGATGAGACCAAGAGGCCTTCTATTTCAAATTTTCCCTCAGCTCACCAATCTTCTCTTCAGTGTACTTGACAGAGAAGACCTCAAGAGATGACTGGTAACTACTTTCCAAGGAATCCCAGTGTGCTGCAGGTGTTCCAAATTGATTCCAGATTCACTTTCTTAGAACCTCTATTCCTTGGCCTTGGTGCTACTAACTAGAGCTACAATCTGGAATTAAAGCAAATAGCATCCTCTCCCCTTGACATAAAGGAAAACAGGGTTGACAAATGTAAAATCTGATTTTTGTGTGTTGGCAACTAATTAAAAACCCTTTAAAAACAGTCAGTGGTGAGAAATTGGAACCTTTATTCATTACTGGTAGGAGTATAAAATAGTAAAGCCACTGTGGAAAATGGTATGGCAGTTTTTTTAAAAAAAATAACATAGCCCAGCTGGGCGTGGCTCAGCCATTGAGCATAAGCTTAGGATCCAGGAGATCGCAGTTCGATTCCCAGTCAGGACACATGCCTAGGTTATGGGCTCAATCCCCGGTCGGGGGCATGCAGGTGGCAGCCAATCAATGACAACTCTTGCATCATTGGTGTTTCTATCACTCTCTTTCCCTCTCTCTTCTTCTCTCTCTCTGAAATCAATAAAGACATTTTTTTTTTTTTTTTTAAATACCATAGAATTACCACATGACCTAGCAATTCCACTTCTGGGTATATACCCCATAGATTTTAAAGCAGGGATTCAAACCGATGTTTATATACCCATGTTCATAGCCAAAAGATGAAAACAATCCAAATGTCCACCAACAGATTAATGGATAAACAAATGTGGTATATCCATACAATGGAATATTAATCAGCCTTAAAAAGGAAAATATCAACACATGCTACCACATGGATGAACTTTGAAAATATTATGCTAAGTGAAATATGTCAGACACAAAAAGAAAAATAGTTTACTATTCCACTTATATGAGGTACCAAGAGTAATCAAGTTCATAAATGCAGAAATAAAAATGATAGTTGCCAGGGATTGGGGGTGCAGAGAGAAATGGAGAGGTATTTTTTAATGGATACAGAGTTTCAGTGCAGGAAGATCAGAAAGTTCTGGAGATGGATGGCAACGATGGTTGGACAACAATGTGAATATCTTTAATGCCATTGAAATGTACACTTAAAAATCACTAAAGCAATAAATTTTATTTTGTATATTTTACCACAATTTACAAAAAAAAAACAAAAAAAAACACACCCAAGCCAAAAAAACTGGTGAAATCTGATTAAAGTCTGGAGCTTAATTAATAGTAAAATAAAATAGTACATGTCAAACATGCCTGTATGACACCAAGAACTTGATCCAACTCTTTGGCCTGCACCACACACAACAGATTTTGCCATTTCCCTTGATCTGGAGCACATATTTTAATAAGCACAGACTTAACCTCATACTCTAAAACAATGACACTTTTTGAATATTTATAATATGGAAGGCATTGTTCCAAGGACCACTCACTTATTAACTCACTTAATCCTTCACAATCCTGTGAAGTAAATAATGCTATTAGTCTTATTTTACTGAGGAAGAAACTGCAGCATGCCAACAGCATTGTGTGGCTTCTAAAACGTTTAATACATCATAGTCTTGAGTCCCGCTAAAAGCCCCAGATATTTTTTCCTTTCCATGAACTAATGCCCAGTCAGTTCTTCCCCACTGCTGTGATTATTCTGTAAGTATTTTACTGGTTATTCCTCCCAACATGGAATAAAGACAGAAGTGAGCTTATCAGCTCTTCTCATAGGACAAACATATCAAAGAAAGCAAATATTGCTACTCACATAGCGTACTAATATATCCATTCTAGAGTCATTTGGTGCCTAAAGCCAACATCGTGGGTGTGAGGTCAGCCAGTTCAAGTCCACATTGTAAGCTGACTTAGTCATTTATACATCACTGTAGTTAAATGTAGCAGCTCCTATGTAAATAACTTTTAGTAGGAAGTGATAACTTTGGTTAAACTTGGGAAGGAAAACATCCACTGATCAAGCGAGGGACACTGAAAGGTTACTAGAGAAATACTGAACAAAAATCTTGCAAGCTATTCTGACGCAGGCCCACCCTGCCAATATGTTTGCACTTCAACTTTGCCACTAGCAACTCTCTCAGAACCTTAGTTGTGTCCTCTCCCAATGCTAAATTATTAGATTATGGCAATAGTACTCAAAACACCAGTCTCAATATTGACAAAGAAGAAAACCAAAATAGCAAGAGATCAGGAAAGCATTTTAGGAGAAGAATGGCCAAAGGACTTAGGATGCTAGTTTGGAGAAGAGAAGGTTTAGTGCCACTAGGCCTTGTTAATAATAGAATAGCAGTGGTGATGGTTGTACTGAGTGCCAAGAACTGATCTATACACTGTTTATGCATAACTTCTTTTTTATTATTGTTGACACTATTATAGATGTCCCACATTTCCCCCTTTTTGTCCATTATCTTTTAAATTTTTCACCAAAAAAACAAACAAACAAAAACTATAAAGAAGGTATATTGTTACTCCTAGTTTACAGGTAAGATAATTTCAGGCTAAGAAAGGGTAAGTTTGCACAGTGAGTTAGTAGTCAAACTTACCAAACTACCTGATTACACATTCCCCATTTACCCCTGTCACCAAACCCTGTTTGCTTCTTCCATAGCAATTCCTACAATTTGTATTTTATTTTTTGCTCATGCCCCAACTAGGCTATAAACTCTAAAGGGGCAAAAACCATACCTAGTATTGTTCCACATTATATCTCCATTGCTTAGCACAGTGTCTATATATCACTTAACACTCAATAAGCACTTATGGGAGGGAAGGGAGCCAAGAAGAAAAGAGAAACTAAAACCCAGGTAGATCTAATTCAAAAGCTTGTGCTCTTAACCACCAAATTGTAAGCTGCCAGCACCAAATTTTGGCCAACACTCTGGTTCAGTCATCTACAAAGTTCACAACAAACCCAGATACATGTGCTGTGTGAAAGCAGTCAATTCAACAGCAGTCAGAACTCCTAAAACAGTGTACTAAATGCTGTCTTACTCTGTTGGTGACTCCCATGGTTATTTTCTAGACAGCACTGTTCTAACTGTAATACACATTCTAACAATGCATCCTGGGTTGTGTTTCACACAAACAGATTTACAATTTTCTTGAGAAGCAAATACACCAATACACTTTTCTTGTATTTCAGCAGCACTGATACAAGAATCATTTATTTCACCTTCTGTCCCTCTGTTTTAATTAGTCTTCTTTCTAAGCTCCTCAGTGGCTTTGCTACAAAAAAACGCTTAAAATTAAAATAATATTTTCCTGATTAAATCCCCCCCTGCACTTCCAAACCTTCAGTTGTCTATTTATGACTGTGAGCTTCATTTTACTAAGTTCTATTTCTAGGCCACTAATATCATCTCATGCAGAGAGAGATGTATTCAGCTTTCATGTGGTGTCATTTTCTGAAAAGGGTGAAGTCTCATCTCCAATGCCTTACTATCCTTTTTTTAAAGAGAGTTTGTGAACACATAAACCAGCTGTTTTAAAGGAATTCTTTATGTCCTTGTCATTTCTATTATTATATTCTAATGGTGAAGACTTAATGTATATTCCACAACATAGCAGAGACAGTTCTCAAAAAAAAAAAAAAAAAAAAAAATAGTTTTCTTTCAGAGAAACTTGGTATTCTCTAGGACTTGGTGAAATCCAAGCTAAAATGCAAACATTTTTTCCTTAAGTTCTCATAGGAGCTGAAAACTCTGAGACCTGCTACCAAGAACCTTTTCTCTCTTTCAATATGACACCCTGAAACCCATCTGAAAATTTCAGTTGGAACTGTAATGAATGCAAATCAACTGACTAGCTCACTGGTTTGTGTTGCTGTCTTTATGGCATTCCCATTGGCTTAGGAGAGCTCAGCTTGTATCAGGGATGAAAAGATGAAGGGGTTTCTGATCTTCAGGAAAGTAATCAACATGAATTTTGGATAAGATACAATGAAAATGCAATAGTGCACAAGAAACTAAAATATTACCTCTGTATGTCAATATCTTCAATGTTCTTGTTATCTGTGAACTAAGTCACACAGAACCTGTCATGACTGCATGTTGTCACATAATCCAAGTTACGTTATATTCTGTAGCTCAGAAATGATAAAAGCTGCCATTAAATAAGCACTTTTGTCAGGCACTGTGCCTTGTGTTTTCACCTATTCAAGTCTTCAGTCTTCACAACAATCCTATGATGTAGGTCCTATTACTATTCTCATTTTATACATGAGGATGCTGAAATACAGAGAAGTAAGAAACTTGCCCCATGATCACAGAGCTCCTGAGTGACAGAGTTGAAATACAACACAGGTCTGTTGACTCTAAACACCACACTCTTAGCCACTGTCTTATACTGCCTCTCAGATAAGACAATGAATAAAGGTTTAAGAGGACCAGATGAAAAAATCATAGAGCATGAAATGATCTTGGTGCTGTTTTTACAGTAAAGCAAACTCTAAGAATCTAAATACTCTAAGCCATCTTTAAAAGAAAACTGAAACATTATCCTAATGTCTAGGAAAATACTTTTAAACAAAAGAATGCAGTTAACATGACAAGAATTTCCAGAACAGGTAAATCTACAGAGACAGAAGTACCTGGGTGGGAAGGGGGATGAAAAGTAACTGCTAACAAGTTTGTTTCTTTTTGGGATGATAAAAATGTTCTAGAATTAGATAATGAGGATGGTTGCACAACTTTCTGAATATATTAAAAATCATTAAATTATATGTTTTAAAATGGCGAATTTTAAATATATGAATTATATCTCAATAAGAGATATAATTATATCTCTTAATGAGGTGACAATGAAATCAGAAAGCTGAAGGACGTGTTGGCAGAAATTTGTTTCAGAAATAGAGATCTGAAAGGGCTAGAAGTTCAAGGTTGTTTGTAGTCTACCTCTTTGAAGGCACTAGGAGCTTTATTCTCAAGCTTGCCAGGACACTTAGAAGATGGCAACACTGCCTGGCTACCTTGCAGTGCCTTCTTCTAGACATTTGTATGTGGGAGTGGAAGTGAGTGGGGAAAGGGTATAGAGTTAGATTGAACTTTCTTTCTTTAAGTGCACTTTTGTAAACAAGTTGATCCTGTCTCTAACCCAATCTTATTTGTGGAGAGCTGATTGGTACATCAACCTGAAGGCTTATGTTGTCATCACTAGGAACACAGTATGAGTGTCCAGTGAACTGATAACAAAAAAGAATTTAGGACCTAGATAGACCTGATACAGTCAGTCCTTCAGTTTGAGATATAAATTTGTGGGTTGTCTACATGTCAAGGTTGTTGAAAGAGAAAAAAGCTTTTATCTCAAGGACTTCTATAGGCAGTTGAACTATGCTCTTTAGTTTCTGGCCTAAAACAGGGTAGTGTGTCTATGCTTGTGTTTTAACATACACACCCAACATTTCTGATAATTTAAACTCTTTGTAAGCATCTTAAATGGTTTCTTTATCTAGCAAGACAGATGTTGAAACTTACTTTCCCCCTTGATTAGAATGTCAGCTTAATTGAGACCATAGGTATGTGATAGCTACATTGGCTTTTGCAGTCTCTCCAAATGGCCCCTGCCATTGGATATCATTCTAGTTCATGGAAACAGTCTTAGTGAAGATGTCAAGGATTTTACTTTTTGAATTGATTACTAAAAGAATACCGATAAACTGTTGCCAAGTCACCCCTTGTCCTCAGATCTACTCACTATCATAGGGACATAATCCTGTAGGCAGAAAAATATTGGGTTTGCTTAACGATGGTGAGGTCTCAGATCAAGTACATCTCCTGAACTGGCCACTCCCAATAGGTTCTATTTCTCAGCACTGCAGAAGTCATAATTTGTATTAGTACCAATGATTTATAAAGAAACAAGAGGAACATGAACATCTTCTCTACACAAATAATCACTCAGTGACCTTCTTAGCTGAACTCTTTTCCAACTAATAGCAGTTTGGAATTAAGCACCATCCATTAATTTCAAGGGTACTTTTCCCTGGCATTGCAGTAGGTGCTTTGATTTTATATTTGACTTTAGTGCTACAAGTCCCTGTTTTGAGCAAACTGAACAATGTCCTGGTCTAATATCTGTCAAGTGGGACATATCTCAGGCAATTGAACTCAATGGAGTTCATTTGTATAGGGTTTCTGATTTTCATCACTACTGCTAAATATAGATTTAGAATGAGCATGAGCTAGAGGAATTGGGCCCAGTATTTGATCCTGCATTTCATTCTATTAAATCTCTAATTCAATGGTTCAAGCCATGTTTTAGAGCCCCAGGATTTTATGGTGGGTCTTAGGGGGGCTTCTAGAGAAGCTTCAAGGGACAAGGCTGACTGGGCAGGCTCATCATCTCCATCTATCCCCTTCTTCACCAAAGCAATTCCATTTTTATCTGTTTGATTTATTGGGTTTCACAGAAGATTTTACTTGAAAAACATGATGCCAATGATGAAAAATATTAATTTTATAAGTCATTACTGCAATCAATCCAGACATGATTAATCATTAACATGGATGGAGTGTCCAAGTAATGAAATTGCAATGTCAAGAAAAATTCTCTGTTCAAAAATACATGGTTAAGTTTGCCATCCATTAATTTATCACACCCATTTTTGAAGAAATTTTTTTCAGATAGTCATAAGTACAAAGAAGAAATTAGAACAGGGAAATGAAATAGCATGGCTAGATTGGTGCATAAAGAAAATATGTTAGATAGGATAGGGATCATGAAAGACCTCCAGGAGGTCACAGTTTACATGAGATAGTATAGAGAGAATGACAAATCAGCTGGAACTCAGTGAACCAGTGCAATATATGTAAAGTGATTCAAGTTGAGATCTGAGAGGTAGTTCATATAGCCACCAAAGGAGTATAAGTACGTATTGATTAAAATTTTCAAAAGATTAGTCCTGGGCCTGGTTGTGAAGCAGAGCAAGAGAAGAATTAGAAAAAGCATTAAGGAATCATGGAGGAAAACAAGATGGCGGCGTAGGTAACAGCTGCACCCGCCGCCTCCCGCAACCACATCAAAATTACAACTAAAACACAGAACCACCAGCACTCAGAGCCTCCTGAAATCTGGCTGAACAGAAGCCCCACACCTAGGGACCTGAAGAAGCACCAAGACCGGTACGAGGGGCGCAGAGGCGGGCGGATAGGGGCTGAATCATGGAGACGTGCCATGGGCCCACACCTGGCCGCAGTTGAAACCATGAAGGGAATCTCGGTGGCGGAGTTCTCCAGGAGGAGGGAGGGGTCCCAGCCCCACTGCAAGCCCCCAGCCCAGGGCTCCAGGCCAGGAAGAGACATCCCCACAACTCCAGGCTGTGAAACCAGCAGGGACTGTCCCTGAGGGTTAAGGAGGCTTCGGGAGCCCCAGGCAACTCCTCTCAAAGGGCCTGCGCACAGACTTACTCAGACGCTCCCTCTGAGCCCAGCGCAGGGGAGCAGCCTAAAGGGACCTGGGAAATTTGTGGAGGAACTAACCTGCCTGAAGTTGGGGCGAGAGGTGGAGGGACAGCTTCCTCCCAGGCAGACGGGCTGGCAGAGGCCATCCCTCCTTTGGCGAGTGCTCCCCACACACAGCCGGCAGGCAGAAGCCATATTTGAATCGCCAGCACCTGACTCACACCTTTGGCCCTGCCCCATGATTCCCAGAGACCCCACCCCTCCCCACCTGCAGCTCATCCAGGCCATTTCCAGGGGCTTTTCTATGCAAGTGGCCTCTCAAGCCTCATGCTTAGGACTTTCCTAAAATCTCTCAAACAAGCAACAGGGTGCCCCATACAACTTGATAAGTGACCCCAGGCCTGGCACTAGTGGCAGCCTGCATTGGCTCATTGCTTGGCCTCTCCTGGACACCTCCAAGCCCAGCACAAGTAGCAGCCAACTACGGTTTGCTGTGTAGCTCATGCTGGGTGGCCCTGAGCAAGGCACTGGCACAGGCTGACTTTGCACCTCCCCGGAGGTCCCAGAGACAGTGCACCTGGTGACCAGACTCGACCATGCTGGATTACAACCCAACCACATCCACGAGTGACACTCAAGGGGCACACTTAGTAAACACCAAAGCTTCCCTGAAGTAAATCCTGATCCATAAGGGTGTCTCCAGCACAGCAGCTCTCTGGCTGTAGTTGCAGCTGGTCCTCACAGCTGATTGGCCTGGGGGTCAGTTCCTCCCAGGGATGCCAACAGCAAGCAAGGCTCAACTACAACAGGACAGTGCACACAGCCCACACAGGGGAGAAACTACAAGGCCCTGCTCAGGTAACTGGGAAGGCTGAGCCACTGGACCCTATAGGACACCTACTACACAAAGCCACTCTACAAATTCCAGGAGACACACAGCAGTTGTACCTAATACATAGAAACAAACACCTGAAAGCAGACAAAATGCGGAAGCAAAGAAAGATGTCACAAAGTAAAGAACAGAAGAAATCTCTAGAAGGGGAACTAAATGAAATATGCCCAAGCAAGCTAACAGATAGAGAGTTCAGAATTTTGGTTATAAGGATGTTTAAGCAGACTGTTAGGGAAATAACTGAGAAAATCGATAACATAATAAAGTACCAATTTGAAATGAAGGCTACAGGAACTGAAATGAAGAATAATTTATAGGGAATCAACAGCAGAGTAGAGGACTCTGAGAATCAAATCAGCAATTTGGAACATGAGGAAACAAAAAACACCCAACCAGAAGAGCAAAAAGAAAAAAGAATCCAGAAATATGAAGATAGTATAAGGAGCCTCTGGGACAACTTCAAGAGGCCCAACATTCATATTATTGGGGTGCCAGAAGGGGAAGAAAGAGACCAAGGAATTGAAAACCTATTTGAAAAAATAATTACAGAAAACTTCCCCTACCTGGGGAAAGAAATAGACTTACAAGTCCAGGAAGCACAGAGGGTCCCAAACAAGAGGAACCCAAAGAGGCCCACAGCAAGACACATCATAATTAAAATGCCAAAGGTTAAAGACAAAGAGAGAATCTTAAAAGCAGCAAGAGAAAAGCAATTAGTTACCTACAAGTAAGCACCCATACGACTGTCAGCTGATTTCTCAACAGAAACTTTGCAGGCCAGAAGGGAGTGGCAAGAAATATTCAAAGTGATGAAAAACATGGAACTACAACCAAGGTTGCTCTACCCAGCAAAGCTATCATTTAGAATTGAAGGTCAGATAAAGAGCTTCTCAGACAAGGAATAGTTAAAGGAGTTCATCACCACCAAACCAGCACTACAGGAAAT